>NW_026869728.1:2307500-2342500 GCF_905332965.1 Bombus pascuorum
GATTTTCCGATAATTTACAGACGCGCGGGATCGGTTTTGAGGTTAGGCTAGTTTTATAAGAGCGAGCGAAGCGAGCGAGATGCTACATCAATTCCCGCGCTATAGTTATATATCAAATGTTCTTTACTAACAATTCTCACCGATCGAAAGAAAGTTTCTGATTTGATAGAAGAATAACAGATATGTTTCGCTAGGTACGCGATTCGTGCTGATCGATGTATCTCGATGATGTTGTTGTTTTCGTTTTTGTTTTCGTTTTTGTTTTCGTTTTTCTTTTCGTGTTTGTTTTCGTTTTTGTTTTCGTTTTTGTTTTCTTTTTTGTTTTCGTTTTTGTTTTCGTTTTTGTTTTCGTTTTTGTTTTCGTTTTTGTTTTCGTTTTTGTTTTCGTTTTTGTTTTCGTTTTTGTTTTCGTTTTTGTTTTCGTTTTTGTTTTTGTTTTCGTTTTTGTTTTCGTTTTTGTTTTCGTTTTTGTTTTCGTTTTTGTTTTCGTTTTTGTTTTTGTTTTCGTTTTTGTTTTCGTTTTTGTTTTCGTTTTTGTTTTCGTTTTTGTTTTCGTTTTTGTTTTCGTTTTTGTTTTCGTTTTTGTTTTTGTTTTCGTTTTTGTTTTCGTTTTTGTTTGTGTTTTTGTTTTCGTTTTTGTTTTCGTTTTTGTTTTCGTTTTTGTTTTCGTTTTTGTTTTCGTTTTTGTTTTCGTTTTTGTTTTCGTGTTTGTTTGTGTTTTTGTTTTTGTCCTTGTTTCTGTCCTTGTCTTTGTCTTAATTGGTTTTTGTTTGTACGAGACTAAGTCCAGCGGCATAATGCTCTTCGATCGCACACGACCAAGTCCAGCGGCGTGTCGCTCCTAGGGCTGTTGCGAATACTTAAAAGTCCCTACGGTCAAAATCATTGGGTTGCGACTCACCTTTACGAGTTGCTCGCTCGCTGCGCTCGCTCGGAATGTTATAGCCTTACCTAAAACCAATCCACCTTGCGTTCGTTTTTCGAAAAGACCGCGATTTTCCGATAATTTACAGACGCGCGGGATCGGTTTTGAGGTTAGGCTAGTTTTATAAGAGCGAGCGAAGCGAGCGAGAAGCTACATCAATTCCCGCGCTATAGTTATATATCAAATGTTCTTTACTAACAATTCTCACCGATCGAAAGAAAGTTTCTGATTTGATAGAAGAATAACAGATATGTTTCGCTAGGTACGCGATTCGTGCTGATCGATGTATCTCGATGATGTTTTTGTTTTCGTTTTTGTTTTCGTTTTTGTTTTCGTTTTTGTTTTCGTTTTTCTTTTCGTGTTTGTTTTCGTTTTTGTTTTCGTTTTTGTTTTCTTTTTTGTTTTCGTTTTTGTTTTCGTTTTTGTTTTCTTTTTTGTTTTCGTTTTTGTTTTCGTTTTTGTTTTCGTTTTTGTTTTCGTTTTTGTTTTCGTTTTTGTTTTCGTTTTTGTTTTCGTTTTTGTTTTCGTTTTTGTTTTCGTTTTTCTTTTCGTGTTTGTTTTCGTTTTTGTTTTCGTTTTTGTTTTCTTTTTTGTTTTCGTTTTTGTTTTCGTTTTTGTTTTCTTTTTTGTTTTCGTTTTTGTTTTCGTTTTTGTTTTCGTTTTTGTTTTCGTTTTTGTTTTCGTTTTTGTTTTCGTTTTTGTTTTCGTTTTTGTTTTCGTTTTTGTTTTCGTTTTTGTTTTTGTTTTCGTTTTTGTTTTCGTTTTTGTTTTCGTTTTTGTTTTCGTTTTTGTTTTCGTTTTTGTTTTCGTTTTTGTTTTTGTTTTCGTTTTTGTTTTCGTTTTTGTTTTTGTTTTCCTTTTCGTTTTTGTTTGTGTTTTTGTTTTCGTTTTTGTTTTCGTTTTTGTTTTCGTTTTTGTTTTCGTTTTTGTTTTCGTTTTTGTTTTCGTTTTTGTTTTCGTGTTTGTTTTCGTTTTTGTTTTCGTTTTTGTTTTCGTTTTTGTTTTTGTTTTCGTTTTTGTTTTCGTTTTTGTTTTTGTTTTCCTTTTCGTTTTTGTTTGTGTTTTTGTTTTTGTCCTTGTTTCTGTCCTTGTCTTTGTCTTAATTGGTTTTTGTTTGTACGAGACTAAGTCCAGCGGCATAATGCTCTTCGATCGCACACGACCAAGTCCAGCGGCGTGTCGCTCCTAGGGCTGTTGCGAATACTTAAAAGTCCCTACGGTCAAAATCATTGGGTTGCGACTCACCTTTACGAGTTGCTCGCTCGCTGCGCTCGCTCGGAATGTTATAGCCTTACCTAAAACCAATCCACCTTGCGTTCGTTTTTCGAAAAGACCGCGATTTTCCGATAATTTACAGACGCGCGGGATCGGTTTTGAGGTTAGGCTAGTTTTATAAGAGCGAGCGAAGCGAGCGAGAAGCTACATCAATTCCCGCGCTATAGTTATATATCAAATGTTCTTTACTAACAATTCTCACCGATCGAAAGAAAGTTTCTGATTTGATAGAAGAATAACAGATATGTTTCGCTAGGTACGCGATTCGTGCTGATCGATGTATCTCGATGATGTTTTTGTTTTCGTTTTTGTTTTCGTTTTTGTTTTCGTTTTTGTTTTCGTTTTTCTTTTCGTGTTTGTTTTCGTTTTTGTTTTCGTTTTTGTTTTCTTTTTTGTTTTCGTTTTTGTTTTCGTTTTTGTTTTCGTTTTTGTTTTCGTTTTTGTTTTCGTTTTTGTTTTCGTTTTTGTTTTCGTTTTTGTTTTCGTTTTTGTTTTCGTTTTTGTTTTCGTTTTTGTTTTCGTTTTTCTTTTCGTGTTTGTTTTCGTTTTTGTTTTCGTTTTTGTTTTCTTTTTTGTTTTCGTTTTTGTTTTCGTTTTTGTTTTCTTTTTTGTTTTCGTTTTTGTTTTCGTTTTTGTTTTCGTTTTTGTTTTCGTTTTTGTTTTCGTTTTTGTTTTCGTTTTTGTTTTCGTTTTTGTTTTCGTTTTTGTTTTCGTTTTTGTTTTCGTTTTTGTTTTTGTTTTCGTTTTTGTTTTCGTTTTTGTTTTCGTTTTTGTTTTCGTTTTTGTTTTCGTTTTTGTTTTTGTTTTCGTTTTTGTTTTCGTTTTTGTTTTTGTTTTCAGTTTCGTTTTTGTTTGTGTTTTTGTTTTCGTTTTTGTTTTCGTTTTTGTTTTCGTTTTTGTTTTCGTTTTTGTTTTCGTTTTTGTTTTCGTTTTTGTTTTCGTGTTTGTTTTCGTTTTTGTTTTCGTTTTTGTTTTCGTTTTTGTTTTTGTTTTCGTTTTTGTTTTCGTTTTTGTTTTTGTTTTCCTTTTCGTTTTTGTTTGTGTTTTTGTTTTTGTCCTTGTTTCTGTCCTTGTCTTTGTCTTAATTGGTTTTTGTTTGTACGAGACTAAGTCCAGCGGCATAATGCTCTTCGATCGCACACGACCAAGTCCAGCGGCGTGTCGCTCCTAGGGCTGTTGCGAATACTTAAAAGTCCCTACGGTCAAAATCATTGGGTTGCGACTCACCTTTACGAGTTGCTCGCTCGCTGCGCTCGCTCGGAATGTTATAGCCTTACCTAAAACCAATCCACCTTGCGTTCGTTTTTCGAAAAGACCGCGATTTTCCGATAATTTACAGACGCGCGGGATCGGTTTTGAGGTTAGGCTAGTTTTATAAGAGCGAGCGAAGCGAGCGAGAAGCTACATCAATTCCCGCGCTATAGTTATATATCAAATGTTCTTTACTAACAATTCTCACCGATCGAAAGAAAGTTTCTGATTTGATAGAAGAATAACAGATATGTTTCGCTAGGTACGCGATTCGTGCTGATCGATGTATCTCGATGATGTTTTTGTTTTCGTTTTTGTTTTCGTTTTTGTTTTCGTTTTTGTTTTCGTTTTTGTTTTCGTTTTTGTTTTCGTTTTTGTTTTCGTTTTTGTTTTCGTTTTTGTTTTCGTTTTTGTTTTCGTTTTTGTTTTCGTTTTTGTTTTCGTTTTTGTTTTCGTTTTTGTTTTCGTTTTTGTTTTCGTGTTTGTTTTCGTTTTTGTTTTCGTTTTCGTTTTTGTTTTTGTTTTTGTTTTTGATTTTGTTTTTGTTTTTGTCCTTGTTTCTGTCCTTGTCTTTGTCTTAATTGGTTTTTGTTTGTACGAGACTAAGTCCAGCGGCATAATGCTCTTCGATCCCACACGACCAAGTCCAGCGGCGTGTCGCTCCTAGGGCTGTTGCGAATACTTAAAAGTCCCTACGGTCAAAATCATTGGGTTGCGACTCACCTTTACGAGTTGCTCGCTCGCTGCGCTCGCTCGGAATGTTATAGCCTTACCTAAAACCAATCCACCTTGCGTTCGTTTTTCGAAAAGACCGCGATTTTCCGATAATTTACAGACGCGCGGGATCGGTTTTGAGGTTAGGCTAGTTTTATAAGAGCGAGCGAAGCGAGCGAGATGCTACATCAATTCCCGCGCTATAGTTATATATCAAATGTTCTTTACTAACAATTCTCACCGATCGAAAGAAAGTTTCTGATTTGATAGAAGAATAACAGATATGTTTCGCTAGGTACGCGATTCGTGCTGATCGATGTATCTCGATGATGTTGTTGTTTTCGTTTTTGTTTTCGTTTTTGTTTTCGTTTTTCTTTTCGTGTTTGTTTTCGTTTTTGTTTTCGTTTTTGTTTTCTTTTTTGTTTTCGTTTTTGTTTTCGTTTTTGTTTTCGTTTTTGTTTTCGTTTTTGTTTTCGTTTTTGTTTTCGTTTTTGTTTTCGTTTTTGTTTTCGTTTTTGTTTTCGTTTTTGTTTTTGTTTTCGTTTTTGTTTTCGTTTTTGTTTTCGTTTTTGTTTTCGTTTTTGTTTTCGTTTTTGTTTTTGTTTTCGTTTTTGTTTTCGTTTTTGTTTTCGTTTTTGTTTTCGTTTTTGTTTTCGTTTTTGTTTTCGTTTTTGTTTTCGTTTTTGTTTTCGTTTTTGTTTTCGTTTTTGTTTTTGTTTTCGTTTTTGTTTTCGTTTTTGTTTTTGTTTTCCTTTTCGTTTTTGTTTGTGTTTTTGTTTTCGTTTTTGTTTTCGTTTTTGTTTTCGTTTTTGTTTTCGTTTTTGTTTTCGTTTTTGTTTTCGTTTTTGTTTTCGTGTTTGTTTGTGTTTTTGTTTTTGTCCTTGTTTCTGTCCTTGTCTTTGTCTTAATTGGTTTTTGTTTGTACGAGACTAAGTCCAGCGGCATAATGCTCTTCGATCGCACACGACCAAGTCCAGCGGCCTGTCGCTCCTAGGGCTGTTGCGAATACTTAAAAGTCCCTACGGTCAAAATCATTGGGTTGCGACTCACCTTTACGAGTTGCTCGCTCGCTGCGCTCGCTCGGAATGTTATAGCCTTACCTAAAACCAATCCACCTTGCGTTCGTTTTTCGAAAAGACCGCGATTTTCCGATAATTTACAGACGCGCGGGATCGGTTTTGAGGTTAGGCTAGTTTTATAAGAGCGAGCGAAGCGAGCGAGAAGCTACATCAATTCCCGCGCTATAGTTATATATCAAATGTTCTTTACTAACAATTCTCACCGATCGAAAGAAAGTTTCTGATTTGATAGAAGAATAACAGATATGTTTCGCTAGGTACGCGATTCGTGCTGATCGATGTATCTCGATGATGTTTTTGTTTTCGTTTTTGTTTTCGTTTTTGTTTTCGTTTTTGTTTTCGTTTTTCTTTTCGTGTTTGTTTTCGTTTTTGTTTTCGTTTTTGTTTTCTTTTTTGTTTTCGTTTTTGTTTTCGTTTTTGTTTTCTTTTTTGTTTTCGTTTTTGTTTTCGTTTTTGTTTTCGTTTTTGTTTTCGTTTTTGTTTTCGTTTTTGTTTTCGTTTTTGTTTTCGTTTTTCTTTTCGTGTTTGTTTTCGTTTTTGTTTTCGTTTTTGTTTTCGTTTTTGTTTTCGTTTTTCTTTTCGTGTTTGTTTTCGTTTTTGTTTTCGTTTTTGTTTTCTTTTTTGTTTTCGTTTTTGTTTTCGTTTTTGTTTTCTTTTTTGTTTTCGTTTTTGTTTTCGTTTTTGTTTTCGTTTTTGTTTTCGTTTTTGTTTTCGTTTTTGTTTTCGTTTTTGTTTTCGTTTTTGTTTTCGTTTTTGTTTTCGTTTTTGTTTTCGTTTTTGTTTTCGTTTTTGTTTTCGTTTTTGTTTTCGTTTTTGTTTTCGTTTTTGTTTTCGTTTTTGTTTTCGTTTTTGTTTTCGTGTTTGTTTTCGTTTTTGTTTTCGTTTTCGTTTTTGTTTTTGTTTTTGTTTTTGATTTTGTTTTTGTTTTTGTCCTTGTTTCTGTCCTTGTCTTTGTCTTAATTGGTTTTTGTTTGTACGAGACTAAGTCCAGCGGCATAATGCTCTTCGATCCCACACGACCAAGTCCAGCGGCGTGTCGCTCCTAGGGCTGTTGCGAATACTTAAAAGTCCCTACGGTCAAAATCATTGGGTTGCGACTCACCTTTACGAGTTGCTCGCTCGCTGCGCTCGCTCGGAATGTTATAGCCTTACCTAAAACCAATCCACCTTGCGTTCGTTTTTCGAAAAGACCGCGATTTTCCGATAATTTACAGACGCGCGGGATCGGTTTTGAGGTTAGGCTAGTTTTATAAGAGCGAGCGAAGCGAGCGAGAAGCTACATCAATTCCCGCGCTATAGTTATATATCAAATGTTCTTTACTAACAATTCTCACCGATCGAAAGAAAGTTTCTGATTTGATAGAAGAATAACAGATATGTTTCGCTAGGTACGCGATTCGTGCTGATCGATGTATCTCGATGATGTTGTTGTTTTCGTTTTTGTTTTCGTTTTTGTTTTCGTTTTTGTTTTCGTTTTTCTTTTCGTGTTTGTTTTCGTTTTTGTTTTCGTTTTTGTTTTCTTTTTTGTTTTCGTTTTTGTTTTCGTTTTTGTTTTCTTTTTTGTTTTCGTTTTTGTTTTCGTTTTTGTTTTCGTTTTTGTTTTCGTTTTTGTTTTCGTTTTTGTTTTCGTTTTTGTTTTCGTTTTTGTTTTCGTTTTTGTTTTCGTTTTTGTTTTCGTTTTTGTTTTTGTTTTCGTTTTTGTTTTCGTTTTTGTTTTCGTTTTTGTTTTCGTTTTTGTTTTCGTTTTTGTTTTTGTTTTCGTTTTTGTTTTCGTTTTTGTTTTTGTTTTCCTTTTCGTTTTTGTTTGTGTTTTTGTTTTCGTTTTTGTTTTCGTTTTTGTTTTCGTTTTTGTTTTCGTTTTTGTTTTTGTTTTCGTTTTTGTTTTCGTTTTTGTTTTCGTTTTTGTTTTCGTTTTTGTTTTTGTTTTCCTTTTCGTTTTTGTTTGTGTTTTTGTTTTCGTTTTTGTTTTTGTTTTCGTTTTTGTTTTTGTTTTCGTTTTTGTTTTCGTTTTTGTTTTCGTTTTTGTTTTCGTTTTTGTTTTCGTTTTTGTTTTTGTTTTCGTTTTTGTTTTCGTTTTTGTTTTTGTTTTCCTTTTCGTTTTTGTTTGTGTTTTTGTTTTCGTTTTTGTTTTCGTTTTTGTTTTCGTTTTTGTTTTTGTTTTTGTTTTTGATTTTGTTTTTGTTTTTGTCCTTGTTTCTGTCCTTGTCTTTGTCTTAATTGGTTTTTGTTTGTACGAGACTAAGTCCAGCGGCATAATGCTCTTCGATCCCACACGACCAAGTCCAGCGGCGTGTCGCTCCTAGGGCTGTTGCGAATACTTAAAAGTCCCTACGGTCAAAATCATTGGGTTGCGACTCACCTTTACGAGTTGCTCGCTCGCTGCGCTCGCTCGGAATGTTATAGCCTTACCTAAAACCAATCCACCTTGCGTTCGTTTTTCGAAAAGACCGCGATTTTCCGATAATTTACAGACGCGCGGGATCGGTTTTGAGGTTAGGCTAGTTTTATAAGAGCGAGCGAAGCGAGCGAGAAGCTACATCAATTCCCGCGCTATAGTTATATATCAAATGTTCTTTACTAACAATTCTCACCGATCGAAAGAAAGTTTCTGATTTGATAGAAGAATAACAGATATGTTTCGCTAGGTACGCGATTCGTGCTGATCGATGTATCTCGATGATGTTTTTGTTTTCGTTTTTGTTTTCGTTTTTGTTTTCGTTTTTGTTTTCGTTTTTGTTTTCGTTTTTGTTTTCGTTTTTGTTTTCGTTTTTGTTTCCGTTTTTGTTTTCGTTTTTGTTTTCGTTTTTGTTTTCGTGTTTGTTTTCGTTTTTGTTTTCGTTTTTGTTTTCGTTTTTGTTTTTGTTTTCGTTTTTGTTTTCGTTTTTGTTTTCGTTTTTGTTTTCGTTTTTGTTTTCGTTTTTGTTTTCGTTTTTGTTTTTGTTTTCGTTTTTGTTTTCGTTTTTGTTTTCGTTTTTGTTTTCGTTTTTGTTTTTGTTTTCGTTTTTGTTTTCGTTTTTGCTTTCGTTTTTGTTTTCGTTTTTGTTTTCGTTTTTGTTTTCGTTTTTGTTTTCGTTTTTGTTTTTGTTTTCGTTTTTGTTTTCGTTTTTGTTTTCGTTTTTGTTTTTGTTTTCCTTTTCGTTTTTGTTTGTGTTTTTGTTTTCGTTTTTGTTTTCGTTTTTGATTTCGTTTTTGTTTTCGTTTTTGTTTTCGTTTTTGTTTTCGTTTTTGTTTTCGTTTTTGTTTTCGTTTTTGTTTTCGTTTTTGTTTTCGTGTTTGTTTTCGTTTTTGTTTTCGTTTTCGTTTTTGTTTTTGTTTTTGTTTTTGTTTTTGATTTTGTTTTTGTTTTTGTCCTTGTTTCTGTCCTTGTCTTTGTCTTAATTGGTTTTTGTTTGTACGAGACTAAGTCCAGCGGCATAATGCTCTTCGATCCCACACGACCAAGTCCAGCGGCGTGTCGCTCCTAGGGCTGTTGCGAATACTTAAAAGTCCCTACGGTCAAAATCATTGGGTTGCGACTCACCTTTACGAGTTGCTCGCTCGCTGCGCTCGCTCGGAATGTTATAGCCTTACCTAAAACCAATCCACCTTGCGTTCGTTTTTCGAAAAGACCGCGATTTTCCGATAATTTACAGACGCGCGGGATCGGTTTTGAGGTTAGGCTAGTTTTATAAGAGCGAGCGAAGCGAGCGAGAAGCTACATCAATTCCCGCGCTATAGTTATATATCAAATGTTCTTTACTAACAATTCTCACCGATCGAAAGAAAGTTTCTGATTTGATAGAAGAATAACAGATATGTTTCGCTAGGTACGCGATTCGTGCTGATCGATGTATCTCGATGATGTTGTTGTTTTCGTTTTTGTTTTCGTTTTTGTTTTCGTTTTTGTTTTCGTTTTTGATTTCGTTTTTGTTTTCGTTTTTGTTTTCGTTTTTGTTTTCGTTTTTGTTTTCGTTTTTGTTTTCGTTTTCGTTTTCGTGTTTGTTTTCGTTTTTGTTTTCGTTTTCGTTTTTGTTTTTGTTTTTGTTTTTGATTTTGTTTTTGTTTTTGTCCTTGTTTCTGTCCTTGTCTTTGTCTTAATTGGTTTTTGTTTGTACGAGACTAAGTCCAGC
Organism: Bombus pascuorum; assembly: GCF_905332965.1. Lineage (NCBI taxonomy): Eukaryota > Metazoa > Arthropoda > Insecta > Hymenoptera > Apidae > Bombus > Bombus pascuorum. The sequence continues at coordinate 2,316,854 of NW_026869728.1, forward strand.
GGCATAATGCTCTTCGATCGCACACGACCAAGTCCAGCGGCGTGTCGCTCCTAGGGCTGTTGCGAATACTTAAAAGTCCCTACGGTCAAAATCATTGGGTTGCGACTCACCTTTACGAGTTGCTCGCTCGCTGCGCTCGCTCGGAATGTTATAGCCTTACCTAAAACCAATCCACCTTGCGTTCGTTTTTCGAAAAGACCGCGATTTTCCGATAATTTACAGACGCGCGGGATCGGTTTTGAGGTTAGGCTAGTTTTATAAGAGCGAGCGAAGCGAGCGAGAAGCTACATCAATTCCCGCGCTATAGTTATATATCAAATGTTCTTTACTAACAATTCTCACCGATCGAAAGAAAGTTTCTGATTTGATAGAAGAATAACAGATATGTTTCGCTAGGTACGCGATTCGTGCTGATCGATGTATCTCGATGATGTTTTTGTTTTCGTTTTTGTTTTCGTTTTTGTTTTCGTTTTTGTTTTCGTTTTTGTTTTCGTGTTTGTTTTCGTTTTTGTTTTCGTTTTTGTTTTCGTTTTTGTTTTTGTTTTCGTTTTTGTTTTTGTTTTTGTCCTTGTTTCTGTCCTTGTCTTTGTCTTAATTGGTTTTTGTTTGTACGAGACTAAGTCCAGCGGCATAATGCTCTTCGATCGCACACGACCAAGTCCAGCGGCGTGTCGCTCCTAGGGCTGTTGCGAATACTTAAAAGTCCCTACGGTCAAAATCATTGGGTTGCGACTCACCTTTACGAGTTGCTCGCTCGCTGCGCTCGCTCGGAATGTTATAGCCTTACCTAAAACCAATCCACCTTGCGTTCGTTTTTCGAAAAGACCGCGATTTTCCGATAATTTACAGACGCGCGGGATCGGTTTTGAGGTTAGGCTAGTTTTATAAGAGCGAGCGAAGCGAGCGAGAAGCTACATCAATTCCCGCGCTATAGTTATATATCAAATGTTCTTTACTAACAATTCTCACCGATCGAAAGAAAGTTTCTGATTTGATAGAAGAATAACAGATATGTTTCGCTAGGTACGCGATTCGTGCTGATCGATGTATCTCGATGATGTTTTTGTTTTCGTTTTTGTTTTCGTTTTTGTTTTCGTTTTTGTTTTCGTTTTTGTTTTCGTTTTTGTTTTCGTTTTTGTTTTCGTTTTTGTTTTCGTTTTTGTTTTCGTTTTTGTTTTCGTTTTTGTTTTCGTTTTTGTTTTCGTGTTTGTTTTCGTTTTTGTTTTCGTTTTCGTTTTCGTTTTCGTTTTTGTTTTCTTTTTTGTTTTCGTTTTTGTTTTCGTTTTTGTTTTCGTTTTTGTTTTCGTTTTTGTTTTCGTTTTTGTTTTCGTTTTTGTTTTCGTTTTTGTTTTCGTTTTTGTTTTCGTTTTTGATTTCGTTTTTGTTTTCGTTTTTATTTTCGTTTTTGTTTTCGTGTTTGTTTTCGTTTTTGTTTTCGTTTTTGTTTTCGTTTTTGTTTTTGTTTTCGTTTTTGTTTTCGTTTTTGTTTTTGTTTTCCTTTTCGTTTTTGTTTGTGTTTTTGTTTTTGTCCTTGTTTCTGTCCTTGTCTTTGTCTTAATTGGTTTTTGTTTGTACGAGACTAAGTCCAGCGGCATAATGCTCTTCGATCGCACACGACCAAGTCCAGCGGCGTGTCGCTCCTAGGGCTGTTGCGAATACTTAAAAGTCCCTACGGTCAAAATCATTGGGTTGCGACTCACCTTTACGAGTTGCTCGCTCGCTGCGCTCGCTCGGAATGTTATAGCCTTACCTAAAACCAATCCACCTTGCGTTCGTTTTTCGAAAAGACCGCGATTTTCCGATAATTTACAGACGCGCGGGATCGGTTTTGAGGTTAGGCTAGTTTTATAAGAGCGAGCGAAGCGAGCGAGAAGCTACATCAATTCCCGCGCTATAGTTATATATCAAATGTTCTTTACTAACAATTCTCACCGATCGAAAGAAAGTTTCTGATTTGATAGAAGAATAACAGATATGTTTCGCTAGGTACGCGATTCGTGCTGATCGATGTATCTCGATGATGTTTTTGTTTTCGTTTTTGTTTTCGTTTTTGTTTTCGTTTTTGTTTTCGTTTTTCTTTTCGTGTTTGTTTTCGTTTTTGTTTTCGTTTTTGTTTTCTTTTTTGTTTTCGTTTTTGTTTTCGTTTTTGTTTTCTTTTTTGTTTTCGTTTTTGTTTTCGTTTTTGTTTTCGTTTTTGTTTTCGTTTTTGTTTTCGTTTTTGTTTTCGTTTTTGTTTTCGTTTTTCTTTTCGTGTTTGTTTTCGTTTTTGTTTTCTTTTTTGTTTTCGTTTTTGTTTTCGTTTTTGTTTTCTTTTTTGTTTTCGTTTTTGTTTTCGTTTTTGTTTTCGTTTTTGTTTTCGTTTTTGTTTTCGTTTTTGTTTTCGTTTTTGTTTTCGTTTTTGTTTTCGTTTTTGTTTTCGTTTTTGTTTTTGTTTTCGTTTTTGTTTTCGTTTTTGTTTTCGTTTTTGTTTTCGTTTTTGTTTTCGTTTTTGTTTTCGTTTTTGTTTTTGTTTTCGTTTTTGTTTTCGTTTTTGTTTTTGTTTTCCTTTTCGTTTTTGTTTGTGTTTTTGTTTTCGTTTTTGTTTTCGTTTTTGTTTTCGTTTTTGTTTTCGTTTTTGTTTTCGTTTTTGTTTTCGTTTTTGTTTTCGTGTTTGTTTTCGTTTTTGTTTTCGTTTTTGTTTTCGTTTTTGTTTTTGTTTTCGTTTTTGTTTTCGTTTTCGTTTTTGTTTTTGTTTTCCTTTTCGTTTTTGTTTGTGTTTTTGTTTTTGTCCTTGTTTCTGTCCTTGTCTTTGTCTTAATTGGTTTTTGTTTGTACGAGACTAAGTCCAGCGGCATAATGCTCTTCGATCGCACACGACCAAGTCCAGCGGTGTGTCGCTCCTAGGGCTGTTGCGAATACTTAAAAGTCCCTACGGTCAAAATCATTGGGTTGCGACTCACCTTTACGAGTTGCTCGCTCGCTGCGCTCGCTCGGAATGTTATAGCCTTACCTAAAACCAATCCACCTTGCGTTCGTTTTTCGAAAAGACCGCGATTTTCCGATAATTTACAGACGCGCGGGATCGGTTTTGAGGTTAGGCTAGTTTTATAAGAGCGAGCGAAGCGAGCGAGAAGCTACATCAATTCCCGCGCTATAGTTATATATCAAATGTTCTTTACTAACAATTCTCACCGATCGAAAGAAAGTTTCTGATTTGATAGAAGAATAACAGATATGTTTCGCTAGGTACGCGATTCGTGCTGATCGATGTATCTCGATGATGTTTTTGTTTTCGTTTTTGTTTTCGTTTTTGTTTTCGTTTTTGTTTTCGTTTTTGTTTTCGTTTTTGTTTTCGTTTTTGTTTTCGTTTTTGTTTTCGTTTTTGTTTTCGTTTTTGTTTTCGTTTTTGTTTTCGTTTTTGTTTTCGTTTTTGTTTTCGTGTTTGTTTTCGTTTTTGTTTTCGTTTTCGTTTTTGTTTTTGTTTTTGTTTTTGATTTTGTTTTTGTTTTTGTCCTTGTTTCTGTCCTTGTCTTTGTCTTAATTGGTTTTTGTTTGTACGAGACTAAGTCCAGCGGCATAATGCTCTTCGATCCCACACGACCAAGTCCAGCGGCGTGTCGCTCCTAGGGCTGTTGCGAATACTTAAAAGTCCCTACGGTCAAAATCATTGGGTTGCGACTCACCTTTACGAGTTGCTCGCTCGCTGCGCTCGCTCGGAATGTTATAGCCTTACCTAAAACCAATCCACCTTGCGTTCGTTTTTCGAAAAGACCGCGATTTTCCGATAATTTACAGACGCGCGGGATCGGTTTTGAGGTTAGGCTAGTTTTATAAGAGCGAGCGAAGCGAGCGAGAAGCTACATCAATTCCCGCGCTATAGTTATATATCAAATGTTCTTTACTAACAATTCTCACCGATCGAAAGAAAGTTTCTGATTTGATAGAAGAATAACAGATATGTTTCGCTAGGTACGCGATTCGTGCTGATCGATGTATCTCGATGATGTTGTTGTTTTCGTTTTTGTTTTCGTTTTTGTTTTCGTTTTTGTTTTCGTTTTTCTTTTCGTGTTTGTTTTCGTTTTTGTTTTCGTTTTTGTTTTCTTTTTTGTTTTCGTTTTTGTTTTCGTTTTTGTTTTCTTTTTTGTTTTCGTTTTTGTTTTCGTTTTTGTTTTCGTTTTTGTTTTCGTTTTTGTTTTCGTTTTTGTTTTCGTTTTTGTTTTCGTTTTTGTTTTCGTTTTTGTTTTCGTTTTTGTTTTCGTTTTTGTTTTTGTTTTCGTTTTTGTTTTCGTTTTTGTTTTCGTTTTTGTTTTCGTTTTTGTTTTCGTTTTTGTTTTTGTTTTCGTTTTTGTTTTCGTTTTTGTTTTTGTTTTCCTTTTCGTTTTTGTTTGTGTTTTTGTTTTCGTTTTTGTTTTCGTTTTTGTTTTCGTTTTTGTTTTCGTTTTTGTTTTCGTTTTTGTTTTCGTTTTTGTTTTCGTGTTTGTTTTCGTTTTTGTTTTCGTTTTTGTTTTCGTTTTTGTTTTTGTTTTCGTTTTTGTTTTCGTTTTTGTTTTTGTTTTCCTTTTCGTTTTTGTTTGTGTTTTTGTTTTTGTCCTTGTTTCTGTCCTTGTCTTTGTCTTAATTGGTTTTTGTTTGTACGAGACTAAGTCCAGCGGCATAATGCTCTTCGATCGCACACGACCAAGTCCAGCGGCGTGTCGCTCCTAGGGCTGTTGCGAATACTTAAAAGTCCCTACGGTCAAAATCATTGGGTTGCGACTCACCTTTACGAGTTGCTCGCTCGCTGCGCTCGCTCGGAATGTTATAGCCTTACCTAAAACCAATCCACCTTGCGTTCGTTTTTCGAAAAGACCGCGATTTTCCGATAATTTACAGACGCGCGGGATCGGTTTTGAGGTTAGGCTAGTTTTATAAGAGCGAGCGAAGCGAGCGAGAAGCTACATCAATTCCCGCGCTATAGTTATATATCAAATGTTCTTTACTAACAATTCTCACCGATCGAAAGAAAGTTTCTGATTTGATAGAAGAATAACAGATATGTTTCGCTAGGTACGCGATTCGTGCTGATCGATGTATCTCGATGATGTTTTTGTTTTCGTTTTTGTTTTCGTTTTTGTTTTCGTTTTTGTTTTCGTTTTTCTTTTCGTGTTTGTTTTCGTTTTTGTTTTCGTTTTTGTTTTCTTTTTTGTTTTCGTTTTTGTTTTCGTTTTTGTTTTCTTTTTTGTTTTCGTTTTTGTTTTCGTTTTTGTTTTCGTTTTTGTTTTCGTTTTTGTTTTCGTTTTTGTTTTCGTTTTTGTTTTCGTTTTTGTTTTCGTTTTTCTTTTCGTGTTTGTTTTCGTTTTTGTTTTCGTTTTTGTTTTCTTTTTTGTTTTCGTTTTTGTTTTCGTTTTTGTTTTCTTTTTTGTTTTCGTTTTTGTTTTCGTTTTTGTTTTCGTTTTTGTTTTCGTTTTTGTTTTCGTTTTTGTTTTCGTTTTTGTTTTCGTTTTTGTTTTCGTTTTTGTTTTCGTTTTTGTTTTTGTTTTCGTTTTTGTTTTCGTTTTTGTTTTCGTTTTTGTTTTCGTTTTTGTTTTCGTTTTTCTTTTCGTGTTTGTTTTCGTTTTTGTTTTCGTTTTTGTTTTCTTTTTTGTTTTCGTTTTTGTTTTTGTTTTCCTTTTCGTTTTTGTTTGTGTTTTTGTTTTTGTCCTTGTTTCTGTCCTTGTCTTTGTCTTAATTGGTTTTTGTTTGTACGAGACTAAGTCCAGCGGCATAATGCTCTTCGATCGCACACGACCAAGTCCAGCGGCGTGTCGCTCCTAGGGCTGTTGCGAATACTTAAAAGTCCCTACGGTCAAAATCATTGGGTTGCGACTCACCTTTACGAGTTGCTCGCTCGCTGCGCTCGCTCGGAATGTTATAGCCTTACCTAAAACCAATCCACCTTGCGTTCGTTTTTCGAAAAGACCGCGATTTTCCGATAATTTACAGACGCGCGGGATCGGTTTTGAGGTTAGGCTAGTTTTATAAGAGCGAGCGAAGCGAGCGAGAAGCTACATCAATTCCCGCGCTATAGTTATATATCAAATGTTCTTTACTAACAATTCTCACCGATCGAAAGAAAGTTTCTGATTTGATAGAAGAATAACAGATATGTTTCGCTAGGTACGCGATTCGTGCTGATCGATGTATCTCGATGATGTTTTTGTTTTCGTTTTTGTTTTCGTTTTTGTTTTCGTTTTTGTTTTCGTTTTTGTTTTCGTTTTTGTTTTCGTTTTTGTTTTCGTTTTTGTTTTCGTTTTTGTTTTCGTTTTTGTTTTCGTTTTTGTTTTCGTTTTTGTTTTCGTTTTTGTTTTCGTTTTTGTTTTCGTTTTTGTTTTTGTTTTCGTTTTTGTTTTCGTTTTTGTTTTTGTTTTCCTTTTCGTTTTTGTTTGTGTTTTTGTTTTTGTCCTTGTTTCTGTCCTTGTCTTTGTCTTAATTGGTTTTTGTTTGTACGAGACTAAGTCCAGCGGCATAATGCTCTTCGATCCCACACGACCAAGTCCAGCGGCGTGTCGCTCCTAGGGCTGTTGCGAATACTTAAAAGTCCCTACGGTCAAAATCATTGGGTTGCGACTCACCTTTACGAGTTGCTCGCTCGCTGCGCTCGCTCGGAATGTTATAGCCTTACCTAAAACCAATCCACCTTGCGTTCGTTTTTCGAAAAGACCGCGATTTTCCGATAATTTACAGACGCGCGGGATCGGTTTTGAGGTTAGGCTAGTTTTATAAGAGCGAGCGAAGCGAGCGAGAAGCTACATCAATTCCCGCGCTATAGTTATATATCAAATGTTCTTTACTAACAATTCTCACCGATCGAAAGAAAGTTTCTGATTTGATAGAAGAATAACAGATATGTTTCGCTAGGTACGCGATTCGTGCTGATCGATGTATCTCGATGATGTTTTTGTTTTCGTTTTTGTTTTCGTTTTTGTTTTCGTTTTTGTTTTCGTTTTTCTTTTCGTGTTTGTTTTCGTTTTTGTTTTCGTTTTTGTTTTCTTTTTTGTTTTCGTTTTTGTTTTCGTTTTTGTTTTCTTTTTTGTTTTCGTTTTTGTTTTCGTTTTTGTTTTCGTTTTTGTTTTCGTTTTTGTTTTCGTTTTTGTTTTCGTTTTTGTTTTCGTTTTTGTTTTCGTTTTTGTTTTCGTTTTTGTTTTTGTTTTCGTTTTTGTTTTCGTTTTTGTTTTCGTTTTTGTTTTCGTTTTTGTTTTCGTTTTTGTTTTTGTTTTCGTTTTTGTTTTCGTTTTTGTTTTTGTTTTCCTTTTCGTTTTTGTTTGTGTTTTTGTTTTCGTTTTTGTTTTCGTTTTTGTTTTCGTTTTTGTTTTCGTTTTTGTTTTCGTTTTTGTTTTCGTTTTTGTTTTCGTGTTTGTTTTCGTTTTTGTTTTCGTTTTTGTTTTCGTTTTTGTTTTTGTTTTCGTTTTTGTTTTCGTTTTTGTTTTTGTTTTCCTTTTCGTTTTTGTTTGTGTTTTTGTTTTTGTCCTTGTTTCTGTCCTTGTCTTTGTCTTAATTGGTTTTTGTTTGTACGAGACTAAGTCCAGCGGCATAATGCTCTTCGATCGCACACGACCAAGTCCAGCGGCGTGTCGCTCCTAGGGCTGTTGCGAATACTTAAAAGTCCCTACGGTCAAAATCATTGGGTTGCGACTCACCTTTACGAGTTGCTCGCTCGCTGCGCTCGCTCGGAATGTTATAGCCTTACCTAAAACCAATCCACCTTGCGTTCGTTTTTCGAAAAGACCGCGATTTTCCGATAATTTACAGACGCGCGGGATCGGTTTTGAGGTTAGGCTAGTTTTATAAGAGCGAGCGAAGCGAGCGAGAAGCTACATCAATTCCCGCGCTATAGTTATATATCAAATGTTCTTTACTAACAATTCTCACCGATCGAAAGAAAGTTTCTGATTTGATAGAAGAATAACAGATATGTTTCGCTAGGTACGCGATTCGTGCTGATCGATGTATCTCGATGATGTTTTTGTTTTCGTTTTTGTTTTCGTTTTTGTTTTCGTTTTTGTTTTCGTTTTTCTTTTCGTGTTTGTTTTCGTTTTTGTTTTCGTTTTTGTTTTCTTTTTTGTTTTCGTTTTTGTTTTCGTTTTTGTTTTCTTTTTTGTTTTCGTTTTTGTTTTCGTTTTTGTTTTCGTTTTTGTTTTCGTTTTTGTTTTCGTTTTTGTTTTCGTTTTTGTTTTCGTTTTTGTTTTCGTTTTTCTTTTCGTGTTTGTTTTCGTTTTTGTTTTCGTTTTTGTTTTCTTTTTTGTTTTCGTTTTTGTTTTCGTTTTTGTTTTCTTTTTTGTTTTCGTTTTTGTTTTCGTTTTTGTTTTCGTTTTTGTTTTCGTTTTTGTTTTCGTTTTTGTTTTTGTTTTCGTTTTTGTTTTCGTTTTTGTTTTCGTTTTTGTTTTCGTTTTTGTTTTCGTTTTTGTTTTCGTTTTTGTTTTCGTTTTTGTTTTCGTTTTTGTTTTTGTTTTCGTTTTTGTTTTCGTTTTTGTTTTTGTTTTCCTTTTCGTTTTTGTTTGTGTTTTTGTTTTCGTTTTTGTTTTCGTTTTTGTTTTCGTTTTTGTTTTCGTTTTTGTTTTCGTTTTTGTTTTCGTTTTTGTTTTCGTTTTTGTTTTCGTTTTTGTTTTCGTGTTTGTTTTCGTTTTTGTTTTCGTTTTCGTTTTTGTTTTTGTTTTTGTTTTTGTTTTTGATTTTGTTTTTGTTTTTGTCCTTGTTTCTGTCCTTGTCTTTGTCTTAATTGGTTTTTGTTTGTACGAGACTAAGTCCAGCGGCATAATGCTCTTCGATCCCACACGACCAAGTCCAGCGGCGTGTCGCTCCTAGGGCTGTTGCGAATACTTAAAAGTCCCTACGGTCAAAATCATTGGGTTGCGACTCACCTTTACGAGTTGCTCGCTCGCTGCGCTCGCTCGGAATGTTATAGCCTTACCTAAAACCAATCCACCTTGCGTTCGTTTTTCGAAAAGACCGCGATTTTCCGATAATTTACAGACGCGCGGGATCGGTTTTGAGGTTAGGCTAGTTTTATAAGAGCGAGCGAAGCGAGCGAGAAGCTACATCAATTCCCGCGCTATAGTTATATATCAAATGTTCTTTACTAACAATTCTCACCGATCGAAAGAAAGTTTCTGATTTGATAGAAGAATAACAGATATGTTTCGCTAGGTACGCGATTCGTGCTGATCGATGTATCTCGATGATGTTGTTGTTTTCGTTTTTGTTTTCGTTTTTGTTTTCGTTTTTGTTTTCGTTTTTCTTTTCGTGTTTGTTTTCGTTTTTGTTTTCGTTTTTGTTTTCTTTTTTGTTTTCGTTTTTGTTTTCGTTTTTGTTTTCTTTTTTGTTTTCGTTTTTGTTTTCGTTTTTGTTTTCGTTTTTGTTTTCGTTTTTGTTTTCGTTTTTGTTTTCGTTTTTGTTTTCGTTTTTGTTTTCGTTTTTGTTTTCGTTTTTGTTTTCGTTTTTGTTTTTGTTTTCGTTTTTGTTTTCGTTTTTGTTTTCGTTTTTGTTTTCGTTTTTGTTTTCGTTTTTGTTTTTGTTTTCGTTTTTGTTTTCGTTTTTGTTTTTGTTTTCCTTTTCGTTTTTGTTTGTGTTTTTGTTTTCGTTTTTGTTTTCGTTTTTGTTTTCGTTTTTGTTTTCGTTTTTGTTTTTGTTTTCGTTTTTGTTTTCGTTTTTGTTTTCGTTTTTGTTTTCGTTTTTGTTTTTGTTTTCCTTTTCGTTTTTGTTTGTGTTTTTGTTTTCGTTTTTGTTTTTGTTTTCGTTTTTGTTTTTGTTTTCGTTTTTGTTTTCGTTTTTGTTTTCGTTTTTGTTTTCGTTTTTGTTTTCGTTTTTGTTTTTGTTTTCGTTTTTGTTTTCGTTTTTGTTTTTGTTTTCCTTTTCGTTTTTGTTTGTGTTTTTGTTTTCGTTTTTGTTTTCGTTTTTGTTTTCGTTTTTGTTTTCGTTTTTGTTTTCGTTTTTGTTTTCGTTTTTGTTTTCGTGTTTGTTTTCGTTTTTGTTTTCGTTTTTGTTTTCGTTTTTGTTTTTGTTTTCGTTTTTGTTTTCGTTTTTGTTTTTGTTTTCCTTTTCGTTTTTGTTTGTGTTTTTGTTTTTGTCCTTGTTTCTGTCCTTGTCTTTGTCTTAATTGGTTTTTGTTTGTACGAGACTAAGTCCAGCGGCATAATGCTCTTCGATCGCACACGACCAAGTCCAGCGGCGTGTCGCTCCTAGGGCTGTTGCGAATACTTAAAAGTCCCTACGGTCAAAATCATTGGGTTGCGACTCAACTTTACGAGTTGCTCGCTCGCTGCGCTCGCTCGGAATGTTATAGCCTTACCTAAAACCAATCCACCTTGCGTTCGTTTTTCGAAAAGACCGCGATTTTCCGATAATTTACAGACGCGCGGGATCGGTTTTGAGGTTAGGCTAGTTTTATAAGAGCGAGCGAAGCGAGCGAGAAGCTACATCAATTCCCGCGCTATAGTTATATATCAAATGTTCTTTACTAACAATTCTCACCGATCGAAAGAAAGTTTCTGATTTGATAGAAGAATAACAGATATGTTTCGCTAGGTACGCGATTCGTGCTGATCGATGTATCTCGATGATGTTTTTGTTTTCGTTTTTGTTTTCGTTTTTGTTTTCGTTTTTGTTTTCGTTTTTCTTTTCGTGTTTGTTTTCGTTTTTGTTTTCGTTTTTGTTTTCTTTTTTGTTTTCGTTTTTGTTTTCGTTTTTGTTTTCTTTTTTGTTTTCGTTTTTGTTTTCGTTTTTGTTTTCGTTTTTGTTTTCGTTTTTGTTTTCGTTTTTGTTTTCGTTTTTGTTTTCGTTTTTGTTTTCGTTTTTCTTTTCGTGTTTGTTTTCGTTTTTGTTTTCGTTTTTGTTTTCTTTTTTGTTTTCGTTTTTGTTTTCGTTTTTGTTTTCTTTTTTGTTTTCGTTTTTGTTTTCGTTTTTGTTTTCGTTTTTGTTTTCGTTTTTGTTTTCGTTTTTGTTTTCGTTTTTGTTTTCGTTTTTGTTTTCGTTTTTGTTTTCGTTTTTGTTTTTGTTTTTGTTTTCGTTTTCGTTTTTGTTTTCGTTTTTGTTTTCGTTTTTGTTTTCGTTTTTGTTTTCGTTTTTGTTTTCGTTTTTGTTTTTGTTTTCGTTTTTGTTTTCGTTTTTGTTTTTGTTTTCCTTTTCGTTTTTGTTTGTGTTTTTGTTTTCGTTTTTGTTTTCGTTTTTGTTTTCGTTTTTGTTTTCGTTTTTGTTTTCGTTTTTGTTTTCGTTTTTGTTTTCGTTTTTGTTTTCGTGTTTGTTTTCGTTTTTGTTTTCGTTTTCGTTTTTGTTTTTGTTTTTGTTTTTGTTTTTGTTTTTGATTTTGTTTTTGTTTTTGTCCTTGTTTCTGTCCTTGTCTTTGTCTTAATTGGTTTTTGTTTGTACGAGACTAAGTCCAGCGGCATAATGCTCTTCGATCCCACACGACCAAGTCCAGCGGCGTGTCGCTCCTAGGGCTGTTGCGAATACTTAAAAGTCCCTACGGTCAAAATCATTGGGTTGCGACTCACCTTTACGAGTTGCTCGCTCGCTGCGCTCGCTCGGAATGTTATAGCCTTACCTAAAACCAATCCACCTTGCGTTCGTTTTTCGAAAAGACCGCGATTTTCCGATAATTTACAGACGCGCGGGATCGGTTTTGAGGTTAGGCTAGTTTTATAAGAGCGAGCGAAGCGAGCGAGAAGCTACATCAATTCCCGCGCTATAGTTATATATCAAATGTTCTTTACTAACAATTCTCACCGATCGAAAGAAAGTTTCTGATTTGATAGAAGAATAACAGATATGTTTCGCTAGGTACGCGATTCGTGCTGATCGATGTATCTCGATGATGTTGTTGTTTTCGTTTTTGTTTTCGTTTTTGTTTTCGTTTTTGTTTTCGTTTTTCTTTTCGTGTTTGTTTTCGTTTTTGTTTTCGTTTTTGTTTTCTTTTTTGTTTTCGTTTTTGTTTTCGTTTTTGTTTTCGTTTTTGTTTTCGTTTTTGTTTTCGTTTTTGTTTTCGTTTTTGTTTTCGTTTTTGTTTTCGTTTTTGTTTTCGTTTTTGTTTTCGTTTTTGTTTTCGTTTTTGTTTTTGTTTTCGTTTTTGTTTTCGTTTTTGTTTTCGTTTTTGTTTTCGTTTTTGTTTTCGTTTTTGTTTTTGTTTTCGTTTTTGTTTTCGTTTTTGTTTTTGTTTTCCTTTTCGTTTTTGTTTGTGTTTTTGTTTTCGTTTTTGTTTTCGTTTTTGTTTTCGTTTTTGTTTTCGTTTTTGTTTTTGTTTTCGTTTTTGTTTTCGTTTTTGTTTTCGTTTTTGTTTTCGTTTTTGTTTTTGTTTTCCTTTTCGTTTTTGTTTGTGTTTTTGTTTTCGTTTTTGTTTTCGTTTTTGATTTCGTTTTTGTTTTCGTTTTTGTTTTCGTTTTTGTTTTCGTTTTTGTTTTCGTGTTTGTTTTCGTTTTTGTTTTCGTTTTTGTTTTCGTTTTTGTTTTTGTTTTCGTTTTTGTTTTCGTTTTTGTTTTTGTTTTCCTTTTCGTTTTTGTTTGTGTTTTTGTTTTTGTCCTTGTTTCTGTCCTTGTCTTTGTCTTAATTGGTTTTTGTTTGTACGAGACTAAGTCCAGCGGCATAATGCTCTTCGATCCCACACGACCAAGTCCAGCGGCGTGTCGCTCCTAGGGCTGTTGCGAATACTTAAAAGTCCCTACGGTCAAAATCATTGGGTTGCGACTCACCTTTACGAGTTGCTCGCTCGCTGCGCTCGCTCGGAATGTTATAGCCTTACCTAAAACCAATCCACCTTGCGTTCGTTTTTCGAAAAGACCGCGATTTTCCGATAATTTACAGACGCGCGGGATCGGTTTTGAGGTTAGGCTAGTTTTATAAGAGCGAGCGAAGCGAGCGAGAAGCTACATCAATTCCCGCGCTATAGTTATATATCAAATGTTCTTTACTAACAATTCTCACCGATCGAAAGAAAGTTTCTGATTTGATAGAAGAATAACAGATATGTTTCGCTAGGTACGCGATTCGTGCTGATCGATGTATCTCGATGATGTTGTTGTTTTCGTTTTTGTTTTCGTTTTTGTTGTCGTTTTTGTTTTCGTTTTTGATTTCGTTTTTGTTTTCGTTTTTGTTTTCGTTTTTGTTTTCGTTTTTGTTTTCGTTTTTGTTTTCGTTTTTGTTTTCGTTTTTGTTTTCGTGTTTGTTTTCGTTTTTGTTTCCGTTTTCGTTTTTGTTTTTGTTTTTGTTTTTGTTTTTGTTTTTGATTTTGTTTTTGTTTTTGTCCTTGTTTCTGTCCTTGTCTTTGTCTTAATTGGTTTTTGTTTGTACGAGACTAAGTCCAGCGGCATAATGCTCTTCGATCCCACACGACCAAGTCCAGCGGCGTGTCGCTCCTAGGGCTGTTGCGAATACTTAAAAGTCCCTACGGTCAAAATCATTGGGTTGCGACTCACCTTTACGAGTTGCTCGCTCGCTGCGCTCGCTCGGAATGTTATAGCCTTACCTAAAACCAATCCACCTTGCGTTCGTTTTTCGAAAAGACCGCGATTTTCCGATAATTTACAGACGCGCGGGATCGGTTTTGAGGTTAGGCTAGTTTTATAAGAGCGAGCGAAGCGAGCGAGAAGCTACATCAATTCCCGCGCTATAGTTATATATCAAATGTTCTTTACTAACAATTCTCACCGATCGAAAGAAAGTTTCTGATTTGATAGAAGAATAACAGATATGTTTCGCTAGGTACGCGATTCGTGCTGATCGATGTATCTCGATGATGTTGTTGTTTTCGTTTTTGTTTTCGTTTTTGTTTTCGTTTTTGTTTTCGTTTTTCTTTTCGTGTTTGTTTTCGTTTTTGTTTTCGTTTTTGTTTTCGTTTTTGTTTTCGTTTTTGTTTTCGTTTTTGTTTTCGTTTTTGTTTTCGTTTTTGTTTTCGTTTTTGTTTTTGTTTTCGTTTTTGTTTTCGTTTTTGTTTTTGTTTTCCTTTTCGTTTTTGTTTGTGTTTTTGTTTTCGTTTTTGTTTTCGTTTTTCTTTTCGTGTTTGTTTTCGTTTTTGTTTTCGTTTTTGTTTTCTTTTTTGTTTTCGTTTTTGTTTTCGTTTTTGTTTTCGTTTTTGTTTTCGTTTTTGTTTTCGTTTTTGTTTTCGTTTTTGTTTTCGTTTTTGTTTTCGTTTTTGTTTTCGTTTTTGTTTTCGTTTTTCATTTCGTTTTTGTTTTCGTTTTTGTTTTCGTTTTTGTTTTTGTTTTCGTTTTTGTTTTCGTTTTTGTTTTTGTTTTCCTTTTCGTTTTTGTTTGTGTTTTTGTTTTTGTCCTTGTTTCTGTCCTTGTCTTTGTCTTATTTGGTTTTTGTTTGTACGAGACTAAGTCCAGCGGCATAATGCTCTTCGATCGCACACGACCAAGTCCAGCGGCGTGTCGCTCCTAGGGCTGTTGCGAATACTTAAAAGTCCCTACGGTCAAAATCATTGGGTTGCGACTCACCTTTACGAGTTGCTCGCTCGCTGCGCTCGCTCGGAATGTTATAGCCTTACCTAAAACCAATCCACCTTGCGTTCGTTTTTCGAAAAGACCGCGATTTTCCGATAATTTACAGACGCGCGGGATCGGTTTTGAGGTTAGGCTAGTTTTATAAGAGCGAGCGAAGCGAGCGAGAAGCTACATCAATTCCCGCGCTATAGTTATATATCAAATGTTCTTTACTAACAATTCTCACCGATCGAAAGAAAGTTTCTGATTTGATAGAAGAATAACAGATATGTTTCGCTAGGTACGCGATTCGTGCTGATCGATGTATCTCGATGATGTTTTTGTTTTCGTTTTTGTTTTCGTTTTTGTTTTCGTTTTTGTTTTCGTTTTTGTTTTCGTTTTTGTTTTCGTTTTTGTTTTCGTTTTTGTTTTCGTTTTTGTTTTCGTTTTTGTTTTCGTTTTTGTTTTCGTTTTTGTTTTCGTTTTTGTTTTCGTTTTTGTTTTCGTTTTTGTTTTCGTTTTTGTTTTCGTGTTTGTTTTCGTTTTTGTTTTCGTTTTTGTTTTCGTTTTTGTTTTTGTTTTCGTTTTTGTTTTTGTTTTTGTCCTTGTTTCTGTCCTTGTCTTTGTCTTAATTGGTTTTTGTTTGTACGAGACTAAGTCCAGCGGCATAATGCTCTTCGATCGCACACGACCAAGTCCAGCGGCGTGTCGCTCCTAGGGCTGTTGCGAATACTTAAAAGTCCCTACGGTCAAAATCATTGGGTTGCGACTCACCTTTACGAGTTGCTCGCTCGCTGCGCTCGCTCGGAATGTTATAGCCTTACCTAAAACCAATCCACCTTGCGTTCGTTTTTCGAAAAGACCGCGATTTTCCGATAATTTACAGACGCGCGGGATCGGATTTGAATTTAGGCTAGTTTTATAAGAGCGAGCGAAGCGAGCGAGAAGCTACATCAATTCCCGCGCTATAGTTATATATCAAATGTTCTTTACTAACAATTCTCACCGATCGAAAGAAAGTTTCTGATTTGATAGAAGAATAACAGATATGTTTCGCTAGGTACGCGATTCGTGCTGATCGATGTATCTCGATGATGTTTTTGTTTTCGTTTTTGTTTTCGTTTTTGTTTTCGTTTTTGTTTTCGTTTTTGTTTTCGTTTTTGTTTTCGTTTTTGTTTTCGTTTTTGTTTTCTTTTTTGTTTTCGTTTTTGTTTTCGTTTTTGTTATCGTTTTTGTTTTCGTGTTTGTTTTCGTTTTTGTTTTCGTTTTCGTTTTCGTTTTTGTTTTCTTTTTTGTTTTCGTTTTTGTTTTCGTTTTTGTTTTCGTTTTTGTTTTCGTTTTTGTTTTCGCTTTTGTTTTCGTTTTTGTTTTCGTTTTTGTTTTCGTTTTTGTTTTCGTTTTTGATTTCGTTTTTGTTTTCGTTTTTGTTTTCGTTTTTGTTTTCGTTTTTGTTTTCGTTTTTGTTTTCGTTTTTGTTTTCGTTTTTGTTTTCGTTTTTGTTTTCGTTTTTGTTTTCGTTTTTGTTTTCGTTTTTGTTTTTGTTTTCGTTTTTGTTTTTGTTTTTGTCCTTGTTTCTGTCCTTGTCTTTGTCTTAATTGGTTTTTGTTTGTACGAGACTAAGTCCAGCGGCATAATGCTCTTCGATCGCACACGACCAAGTCCAGCGGCGTGTCGCTCCTAGGGCTGTTGCGAATACTTAAAAGTCCCTACGGTCAAAATCATTGGGTTGCGACTCACCTTTACGAGTTGCTCGCTCGCTGCGCTCGCTCGGAATGTTATAGCCTTACCTAAAACCAATCCACCTTGCGTTCGTTTTTCGAAAAGACCGCGATTTTCCGATAATTTACAGACGCGCGGGATCGGTTTTGAGGTTAGGCTAGTTTTATAAGAGCGAGCGAAGCGAGCGAGAAGCTACATCAATTCCCGCGCTATAGTTATATATCAAATGTTCTTTACTAACAATTCTCACCGATCGAAAGAAAGTTTCTGATTTGATAGAAGAATAACAGATATGTTTCGCTAGGTACGCGATTCGTGCTGATCGATGTATCTCGATGATGTTTTTGTTTTCGTTTTTGTTTTCTTTTTTGTTTTCGTTTTTGTTTTCGTTTTTGTTTTCTTTTTTGTTTTCGTTTTTGTTTTCGTTTTTGTTTTCGTTTTTGTTTTCGTTTTTGTTTTCGTTTTTGTTTTCGTTTTTGTTTTCGTTTTTGTTTTCGTTTTTGTTTTCGTTTTTGTTTTCGTTTTTGTTTTCGTTTTTGTTTTCGTTTTTCATTTCGTTTTTGTTTTCGTTTTTGTTTTCGTTTTTGTTTTTGTTTTCGTTTTTGTTTTTGTTTTCCTTTTCGTTTTTGTTTGTGTTTTTGTTTTTGTCCTTGTTTCTGTCCTTGTCTTTGTCTTAATTGGTTTTTGTTTGTACGAGACTAAGTCCAGCGGCATAATGCTCTTCGATCGCACACGACCAAGTCCAGCGGCGTGTCGCTCCTAGGGCTGTTGCGAATACTTAAAAGTCCCTACGGTCAAAATCATTGGGTTGCGACTCACCTTTACGAGTTGCTCGCTCGCTGCGCTCGCTCGGAATGTTATAGCCTTACCTAAAACCAATCCACCTTGCGTTCGTTTTTCGAAAAGACCGCGATTTTCCGATAATTTACAGACGCGCGGGATCGGTTTTGAGGTTAGGCTAGTTTTATAAGAGCGAGCGAAGCGAGCGAGAAGCTACATCAATTCCCGCGCTATAGTTATATATCAAATGTTCTTTACTAACAATTCTCACCGATCGAAAGAAAGTTTCTGATTTGATAGAAGAATAACAGATATGTTTCGCTAGGTACGCGATTCGTGCTGATCGATGTATCTCGATGATGTTTTTGTTTTCGTTTTTGTTTTCGTTTTTGTTTTCGTTTTTGTTTTCGTTTTTGTTTTCGTTTTTGTTTTCGTTTTTGTTTTCGTTTTTGTTTTCGTTTTTGTTTTCGTTTTTGTTTTCGTTTTTGTTTTCGTTTTTGTTTTCGTTTTTGTTTTCGTTTTTGTTTTCGTTTTTGTTTTCGTTTTTGTTTTCGTGTTTGTTTTCGTTTTTGTTTTCGTTTTTGTTTTCGTTTTTGTTTTTGTTTTCGTTTTTGTTTTTGTTTTTGTCCTTGTTTCTGTCCTTGTCTTTGTCTTAATTGGTTTTTGTTTGTACGAGACTAAGTCCAGCGGCATAATGCTCTTCGATCGCACACGACCAAGTCCAGCGGCGTGTCGCTCCTAGGGCTGTTGCGAATACTTAAAAGTCCCTACGGTCAAAATCATTGGGTTGCGACTCACCTTTACGAGTTGCTCGCTCGCTGCGCTCGCTCGGAATGTTATAGCCTTACCTAAAACCAATCCACCTTGCGTTCGTTTTTCGAAAAGACCGCGATTTTCCGATAATTTACAGACGCGCGGGATCGGTTTTGAGGTTAGGCTAGTTTTATAAGAGCGAGCGAAGCGAGCGAGAAGCTACATCAATTCCCGCGCTATAGTTATATATCAAATGTTCTTTACTAACAATTCTCACCGATCGAAAGAAAGTTTCTGATTTGATAGAAGAATAACAGATATGTTTCGCTAGGTACGCGATTCGTGCTGATCGATGTATCTCGATGATGTTTTTGTTTTCGTTTTTGTTTTCGTTTTTGTTTTCGTTTTTGTTTTCGTTTTTGTTTTCGTTTTTGTTTTCGTTTTTGTTTTCGTTTTTGTTTTCGTTTTTGTTTTCGTTTTTGTTTTCGTTTTTGTTTTCGTTTTTGTTTTCGTTTTTGTTTTCGTTTTTGTTTTCGTTTTTGTTTTTGTTTTCGTTTTTGTTTTCGTTTTTGTTTTTGTTTTCCTTTTCGTTTTTGTTTGTGTTTTTGTTTTTGTCCTTGTTTCTGTCCTTGTCTTTGTCTTAATTGGTTTTTGTTTGTACGAGACTAAGTCCAGCGGCATAATGCTCTTCGATCCCACACGACCAAGTCCAGCGGCGTGTCGCTCCTAGGGCTGTTGCGAATACTTAAAAGTCCCTACGGTCAAAATCATTGGGTTGCGACTCACCTTTACGAGTTGCTCGCTCGCTGCGCTCGCTCGGAATGTTATAGCCTTACCTAAAACCAATCCACCTTGCGTTCGTTTTTCGAAAAGACCGCGATTTTCCGATAATTTACAGACGCGCGGGATCGGTTTTGAGGTTAGGCTAGTTTTATAAGAGCGAGCGAAGCGAGCGAGAAGCTACATCAATTCCCGCGCTATAGTTATATATCAAATGTTCTTTACTAACAATTCTCACCGATCGAAAGAAAGTTTCTGATTTGATAGAAGAATAACAGATATGTTTCGCTAGGTACGCGATTCGTGCTGATCGATGTATCTCGATGATGTTTTTGTTTTCGTTTTTGTTTTCGTTTTTGTTTTCGTTTTTGTTTTCGTTTTTGTTTTCGTTTTTGTTTTCGTTTTTGTTTTCGTTTTTGTTTTCGTTTTTGTTTTCGTTTTTGTTTTCGTTTTTGTTTTCGTTTTTGTTTTCGTTTTTGTTTTCGTGTTTGTTTTCGTTTTTGTTTTCGTTTTCGTTTTCGTTTTTGTTTTCTTTTTTGTTTTCGTTTTTGTTTTCGTTTTTGTTTTCGTTTTTGTTTTCGTTTTTGTTTTCGTTTTTGTTTTCGTTTTTGTTTTCGTTTTTGTTTTCGTTTTTGTTTTCGTTTTTGATTTCGTTTTTGTTTTCGTTTTTGTTTTCGTTTTTGTTTTCGTTTTTGTTTTCGTTTTTGTTTTCGTTTTTGTTTTCGTTTTTGTTTTCGTGTTTGTTTTCGTTTTTGTTTTCGTTTTTGTTTTCGTTTTTGTTTTTGTTTTCGTTTTTGTTTTTGTTTTTGTCCTTGTTTCTGTCCTTGTCTTTGTCTTAATTGGTTTTTGTTTGTACGAGACTAAGTCCAGCGGCATAATGCTCTTCGATCGCACACGACCAAGTCCAGCGGCGTGTCGCTCCTAGGGCTGTTGCGAATACTTAAAAGTCCCTACGGTCAAAATCATTGGGTTGCGACTCACCTTTACGAGTTGCTCGCTCGCTGCGCTCGCTCGGAATGTTATAGCCTTACCTAAAACCAATCCACCTTGCGTTCGTTTTTCGAAAAGACCGCGATTTTCCGATAATTTACAGACGCGCGGGATCGGTTTTGAGGTTAGGCTAGTTTTATAAGAGCGAGCGAAGCGAGCGAGAAGCTACATCAATTCCCGCGCTATAGTTATATATCAAATGTTCTTTACTAACAATTCTCACCGATCGAAAGAAAGTTTCTGATTTGATAGAAGAATAACAGATATGTTTCGCTAGGTACGCGATTCGTGCTGATCGATGTATCTCGATGATGTTTTTGTTTTCGTTTTTGTTTTCGTTTTTGTTTTCGTTTTTGTTTTCGTTTTTCTTTTCGTGTTTGTTTTCGTTTTTGTTTTCGTTTTTGTTTTCTTTTTTGTTTTCGTTTTTGTTTTCGTTTTTGTTTTCTTTTTTGTTTTCGTTTTTGTTTTCGTTTTTGTTTTCGTTTTTGTTTTCGTTTTTGTTTTCGTTTTTGTTTTCGTTTTTGTTTTCGTTTTTGTTTTCGTTTTTGTTTTTGTTTTCGTTTTTGTTTTCGTTTTTGTTTTCGTTTTTGTTTTCGTTTTTGTTTTCGTTTTTGTTTTCGTTTTTGTTTTCGTTTTTGTTTTCGTTTTTGTTTTCGTTTTTGATTTCGTTTTTGTTTTCGTTTTTGTTTTCGTTTTTGTTTTCGTTTTTGTTTTCGTTTTTGTTTTCGTTTTTGTTTTCGTTTTTGTTTTCGTGTTTGTTTTCGTTTTTGTTTTCGTTTTTGTTTTCGTTTTTGTTTTTGTTTTCGTTTTTGTTTTTGTTTTTGTCCTTGTTTCTGTCCTTGTCTTTGTCTTAATTGGTTTTTGTTTGTACGAGACTAAGTCCAGCGGCATAATGCTCTTCGATCGCACACGACCAAGTCCAGCGGCGTGTCGCTCCTAGGGCTGTTGCGAATACTTAAAAGTCCCTACGGTCAAAATCATTGGGTTGCGACTCACCTTTACGAGTTGCTCGCTCGCTGCGCTCGCTCGGAATGTTATAGCCTTACCTAAAACCAATCCACCTTGCGTTCGTTTTTCGAAAAGACCGCGATTTTCCGATAATTTACAGACGCGCGGGATCGGTTTTGAGGTTAGGCTAGTTTTATAAGAGCGAGCGAAGCGAGCGAGAAGCTACATCAATTCCCGCGCTATAGTTATATATCAAATGTTCTTTACTAACAATTCTCACCGATCGAAAGAAAGTTTCTGATTTGATAGAAGAATAACAGATATGTTTCGCTAGGTACGCGATTCGTGCTGATCGATGTATCTCGATGATGTTTTTGTTTTCGTTTTTGTTTTCGTTTTTGTTTTCGTTTTTGTTTTCGTTTTTGTTTTCGTTTTTGTTTTCGTTTTTGTTTTCGTTTTTGTTTTCGTTTTTGTTTTCGTTTTTGTTTTCGTTTTTGTTTTCGTTTTTGTTTTCGTTTTTGTTTTCGTGTTTGTTTTCGTTTTTGTTTTCGTTTTCGTTTTCGTTTTTGTTTTCTTTTTTGTTTTCGTTTTTGTTTTCGTTTTTGTTTTCGTTTTTGTTTTCGTTTTTGTTTTCGTTTTTGTTTTCGTTTTTGTTTTCGTTTTTGTTTTCGTTTTTGTTTTCGTTTTTGTTTTCGTTTTTGTTTTCGTTTTTGTTTTCGTTTTTGTTTTCGTTTTTGTTTTCGTTTTTGTTTTCGTTTTTGTTTTCGTTTTTGTTTTCGTTTTTGTTTTCGTTTTTGTTTTCGTTTTTGATTTCGTTTTTGTTTTCGTTTTTGTTTTCGTTTTTGTTTTCGTTGTTGTTTTCGTTTTTGTTTTCGTTTTTGTTTTCGTTTTTGTTTTCGTGTTTGTTTTCGTTTTTGTTTTCGTTTTTGTTTTCGTTTTTGTTTTTGTTTTCGTTTTTGTTTTTGTTTTTGTCCTTGTTTCTGTCCTTGTCTTTGTCTTAATTGGTTTTTGTTTGTACGAGACTAAGTCCAGCGGCATAATGCTCTTCGATCGCACACGACCAAGTCCAGCGGCGTGTCGCTCCTAGGGCTGTTGCGAATACTTAAAAGTCCCTACGGTCAAAATCATTGGGTTGCGACTCACCTTTACGAGTTGCTCGCTCGCTGCGCTCGCTCGGAATGTTATAGCCTTACCTAAAACCAATCCACCTTGCGTTCGTTTTTCGAAAAGACCGCGATTTTCCGATAATTTACAGACGCGCGGGATCGGTTTTGAGGTTAGGCTAGTTTTATAAGAGCGAGCGAAGCGAGCGAGAAGCTACATCAATTCCCGCGCTATAGTTATATATCAAATGTTCTTTACTAACAATTCTCACCGATCGAAAGAAAGTTTCTGATTTGATAGAAGAATAACAGATATGTTTCGCTAGGTACGCGATTCGTGCTGATCGATGTATCTCGATGATGTTTTTGTTTTCGTTTTTGTTTTCGTTTTTGTTTTCGTTTTTGTTTTCGTTTTTGTTTTCGTTTTTGTTTTCGTTTTTGTTTTCGTTTTTGTTTTCGTTTTTGTTTTTGTTTTCGTTTTTGTTTTTGTTTTTGTCCTTGTTTCTGTCCTTGTCTTTGTCTTAATTGGTTTTTGTTTGTACGAGACTAAGTCCAGCGGCATAATGCTCTTCGATCGCACACGACCAAGTCCAGCGGCGTGTCGCTCCTAGGGCTGTTGCGAATACTTAAAAGTCCCTACGGTCAAAATCATTGGGTTGCGACTCACCTTTACGAGTTGCTCGCTCGCTGCGCTCGCTCGGAATGTTATAGCCTTACCTAAAACCAATCCACCTTGCGTTCGTTTTTCGAAAAGACCGCGATTTTCCGATAATTTACAGACGCGCGGGATCGGTTTTGAGGTTAGGCTAGTTTTATAAGAGCGAGCGAAGCGAGCGAGAAGCTACATCAATTCCCGCGCTATAGTTATATATCAAATGTTCTTTACTAACAATTCTCACCGATCGAAAGAAAGTTTCTGATTTGATAGAAGAATAACAGATATGTTTCGCTAGGTACGCGATTCGTGCTGATCGATGTATCTCGATGATGTTGTTGTTTTCGTTTTTGTTTTCGTTTTTGTTTTCGTTTTTGTTTTCGTTTTTCTTTTCGTGTTTGTTTTCGTTTTTGTTTTCGTTTTTGTTTTCTTTTTTGTTTTCGTTTTTGTTTTCGTTTTTGTTTTCTTTTTTGTTTTCGTTTTTGTTTTCGTTTTTGTTTTCGTTTTTGTTTTCGTTTTTGTTTTCGTTTTTGTTTTCGTTTTTGTTTTCGTTTTTGTTTTCGTTTTTGTTTTCGTTTTTGTTTTCGTTTTTGTTTTTGTTTTCGTTTTTGTTTTCGTTTTTGTTTTCGTTTTTGTTTTCGTTTTTGTTTTCGTTTTCGTTTTTGTTTTCGTTTTTGTTTTCGTTTTTGTTTTCGTTTTTGTTTTCGTTTTTGTTTTTGTTTTCGTTTTTGTTTTCGTTTTTGTTTTCGTTTTTGTTTTCGTTTTTGTTTTCGTTTTTGTTTTCGTTTTTGTTTTCGTTTTTGTTTTCGTTTTTGTTTTCGTTTTTGTTTTCGTTTTTGTTTTCGTTTTTGTTTTCGTGTTTGTTTTCGTTTTTGTTTTCGTTTTTGTTTTCTTTTTTGTTTTCGTTTTTGTTTTCGTTTTTGTTTTCGTTTTTGTTTTCGTTTTTGTTTTCGTTTTTGTTTTCGTTTTTGTTTTCGTTTTTGTTTTCGTTTTTGATTTCGTTTTTGTTTTCGTTTTTGTTTTCGTTTTTGTTTTCGTTTTTGTTTTTGTTTTCGTTTTTGTTTTTGTTTTTGTCCTTGTTTCTGTCCTTGTCTTTGTCTTAATTGGTTTTTGTTTGTACGAGACTAAGTCCAGCGGCATAATGCTCTTCGATCGCACACGACCAAGTCCAGCGGCGTGTCGCTCCTAGGGCTGTTGCGAATACTTAAAAGTCCCTACGGTCAAAATCATTGGGTTGCGACTCACCTTTACGAGTTGCTCGCTCGCTGCGCTCGCTCGGAATGTTATAGCCTTACCTGAAACCAATCCACCTTGCGTTCGTTTTTCGAAAAGACCGCGATTTTCCGATAATTTACAGACGCGCGGGATCGGTTTTGAGGTTAGGCTAGTTTTATAAGAGCGAGCGAAGCGAGCGAGAAGCTACATCAATTCCCGCGCTATAGTTATATATCAAATGTTCTTTACTAACAATTCTCACCGATCGAAAGAAAGTTTCTGATTTGATAGAAGAATAACAGATATGTTTCGCTAGGTACGCGATTCGTGCTGATCGATGTATCTCGATGATGTTTTTGTTTTCGTTTTCGTTTTCGTTTTCGTTTTCGTTTTTGTTTTCGTTTTTGTTTTCGTTTTTGTTTTCGTTTTTGTTTTCGTTTTTGTTTTCGTTTTTGTTTTCGTTTTTGTTTTCGTTTTTGTTTTCGTTTTTGTTTTCGTTTTTGTTTTCGTGTTTGTTTTCGTTTTTGTTTTCGTTTTCGTTTTCGTTTTTGTTTTCTTTTTTGTTTTCGTTTTTGTTTTCGTTTTTGTTTTCGTTTTTGTTTTCGTTTTTGTTTTCGTTTTTGTTTTCGTTTTTGTTTTCGTTTTTGTTTTCGTTTTTGTTTTCGTTTTTGATTTCGTTTTTGTTTTCGTTTTTGTTTTCGTTTTTGTTTTCGTTTTTGTTTTCGTTTTTGTTTTCGTTTTTGTTTTCGTTTTTGTTTTCGTGTTTGTTTTCGTTTTTGTTTTCGTTTTTGTTTTCGTTTTTGTTTTTGTTTTCGTTTTTGTTTTCGTTTTTGTCCTTGTTTCTGTCCTTGTCTTTGTCTTAATTGGTTTTTGTTTGTACGAGACTAAGTCCAGCGGCATAATGCTCTTCGATCGCACACGACCAAGTCCAGCGGCGTGTCGCTCCTAGGGCTGTTGCGAATACTTAAAAGTCCCTACGGTCAAAATCATTGGGTTGCGACTCACCTTTACGAGTTGCTCGCTCGCTGCGCTCGCTCGGAATGTTATAGCCTTACCTAAAACCAATCCACCTTGCGTTCGTTTTTCGAAAAGACCGCGATTTTCCGATAATTTACAGACGCGCGGGATCGGTTTTGAGGTTAGGCTAGTTTTATAAGAGCGAGCGAAGCGAGCGAGAAGCTACATCAATTCCCGCGCTATAGTTATATATCAAATGTTCTTTACTAACAATTCTCACCGATCGAAAGAAAGTTTCTGATTTGATAGAAGAATAACAGATATGTTTCGCTAGGTACGCGATTCGTGCTGATCGATGTATCTCGATGATGTTTTTGTTTTCGTTTTTGTTTTCGTTTTTGTTTTCGTTTTTGTTTTCGTTTTTCTTTTCGTGTTTGTTTACGTTTTTGTTTTCGTTTTTGTTTTCTTTTTTGTTTTCGTTTTTGTTTTCGTTTTTGTTTTCTTTTTTGTTTTCGTTTTTGTTTTCGTTTTTGTTTTCGTTTTTGTTTTCGTTTTTGTTTTCGTTTTTGTTTTCGTTTTTGTTTTCGTTTTTGTTTTCGTTTTTGTTTTTGTTTTCGTTTTTGTTTTCGTTTTTGTTTTTGTTTTCCTTTTCGTTTTTGTTTGTGTTTTTGTTTTTGTCCTTGTTTCTGTCCTTGTCTTTGTCTTAATTGGTTTTTGTTTGTACGAGACTAAGTCCAGCGGCATAATGCTCTTCGATCGCACACGACCAAGTCCAGCGGCGTGTCGCTCCTAGGGCTGTTGCGAATACTTAAAAGTCCCTACGGTCAAAATCATTGGGTTGCGACTCACCTTTACGAGTTGCTCGCTCGCTGCGCTCGCTCGGAATGTTATAGCCTTACCTAAAACCAATCCACCTTGCGTTCGTTTTTCGAAAAGACCGCGATTTTCCGATAATTTACAGACGCGCGGGATCGGTTTTGAGGTTAGGCTAGTTTTATAAGAGCGAGCGAAGCGAGCGAGAAGCTACATCAATTCCCGCGCTATAGTTATATATCAAATGTTCTTTACTAACAATTCTCACCGATCGAAAGAAAGTTTCTGATTTGATAGAAGAATAACAGATATGTTTCGCTAGGTACGCGATTCGTGCTGATCGATGTATCTCGATGATGTTTTTGTTTTCGTTTTTGTTTTCTTTTTTGTTTTCGTTTTTGTTTTCGTTTTTGTTTTCTTTTTTGTTTTCGTTTTTGTTTTCGTTTTTGTTTTCGTTTTTGTTTTCGTTTTTGTTTTCGTTTTTGTTTTCGTTTTTGTTTTCGTTTTTGTTTTCGCTTTTGTTTTCGTT
>NW_026869728.1:2347500-2360000 GCF_905332965.1 Bombus pascuorum
GTGTTTGTTTTCGTTTTTGTTTTCGTTTTTGTTTTCGTTTTTGTTTTCGTTTTTGTTTTCGTTTTTGTTTTCGTTTTTGTTTTCGTTTTTGTTTTTGTTTTCGTTTTTGTTTTCGTTTTTGTTTTCGTTTTTGTTTTCGTTTTTGTTTTCGTTTTTGTTTTCGTTTTTGTTTTCGTTTTTGTTTTCGTTTTTGTTTTCGTTTTTGTTTTTGTTTTCGTTTTTGTTTTCGTTTTCGTTTTTGTTTTCGTTTTTGTTTTTGTTTTCCTTTTCGTTTTTGTTTGTGTTTTTGTTTTCGTTTTTGTTTTCGTTTTTGTTTTCGTTTTTGTTTTCGTTTTTGTTTTCGTTTTTGTTTTCGTTTTTGTTTTCGTTTTTGATTTCGTTTTTGTTTTCGTTTTTGTTTTCGTTTTTGTTTTCGTTTTTGTTTTCGTTTTTGTTTTCGTTTTTGTTTTCGTTTTTGTTTTCGTGTTTGTTTTCGTTTTTGTTTTCGTTTTTGTTTTCGTTTTTGTTTTTGTTTTCGTTTTTGTTTTTGTTTTTGTCCTTGTTTCTGTCCTTGTCTTTGTCTTAATTGGTTTTTGTTTGTACGAGACTAAGTCCAGCGGCATAATGCTCTTCGATCGCACACGACCAAGTCCAGCGGCGTGTCGCTCCTAGGGCTGTTGCGAATACTTAAAAGTCCCTACGGTCAAAATCATTGGGTTGCGACTCACCTTTACGAGTTGCTCGCTCGCTGCGCTCGCTCGGAATGTTATAGCCTTACCTAAAACCAATCCACCTTGCGTTCGTTTTTCGAAAAGACCGCGATTTTCCGATAATTTACAGACGCGCGGGATCGGTTTTGAGGTTAGGCTAGTTTTATAAGAGCGAGCGAAGCGAGCGAGAAGCTACATCAATTCCCGCGCTATAGTTATATATCAAATGTTCTTTACTAACAATTCTCACCGATCGAAAGAAAGTTTCTGATTTGATAGAAGAATAACAGATATGTTTCGCTAGGTACGCGATTCGTGCTGATCGATGTATCTCGATGATGTTTTTGTTTTCGTTTTTGTTTTCGTTTTTGTTTTCGTTTTTGTTTTCGTTTTTGTTTTCGTTTTTGTTTTCGTTTTTGTTTTCGTTTTTGTTTTCGTTTTTGTTTTCGTTTTTGTTTTCGTTTTTGTTTTCGTTTTTGTTTTCGTTTTTGTTTTCGTTTTTGTTTTCGTTTTTGTTTTCGTGTTTGTTTTCGTTTTTGTTTTCGTTTCCGTTTTCGTTTTTGTTTTCTTTTTTGTTTTCGTGTTTGTTTTCGTTTTTGTTTTCGTTTTTGTTTTCTTTTTTGTTTTCGTTTTTGTTTTCGTTTTTGTTTTCGTTTTTGTTTTCGTTTTTGTTTTCGTTTTTGTTTTCGTTTTTGTTTTCGTTTTTGTTTTCGTTTTTGTTTTTGTTTTCGTTTTTGTTTTCGTTTTTGTTTTCGTTTTTGTTTTCGTTTTTGTTTTCGTTTTTGTTTTCGTTTTTGTTTTTGTTTTCGTTTTTGTTTTCGTTTTTGTTTTTGTTTTCCTTTTCGTTTTTGTTTGTGTTTTTGTTTTCGTTTTTGTTTTCGTTTTTGTTTTCGTTTTTGTTTTCGTTTTTGTTTTCGTTTTTGTTTTCGTTTTTGTTTTCGTTTTTGTTTTCGTGTTTGTTTTCGTTTTTGTTTTCGTTTTTGTTTTCGTTTTTGTTTTCGTTTTTGTTTTCGTGTTTGTTTTTGTCCTTGTTTCTGTCCTCGTCTTTGTCTTAATTGGTTTTTGTTTGTACGAGACTAAGTCCAGCGGCATAATGCTCTTCGATCGCACACGACCAAGTCCAGCGGCGTGTCGCTCCTAGGGCTGTTGCGAATACTTAAAAGTCCCTACGGTCAAAATCATTGGGTTGCGACTCACCTTTACGAGTTGCTCGCTCGCTGCGCTCGCTCGGAATGTTATAGCCTTACCTAAAACCAATCCACCTTGCGTTCGTTTTTCGAAAAGACCGCGATTTTCCGATAATTTACAGACGCGCGGGATCGGTTTTGAGGTTAGGCTAGTTTTATAAGAGCGAGCGAAGCGAGCGAGAAGCTACATCAATTCCCGCGCTATAGTTATATATCAAATGTTCTTTACTAACAATTCTCACCGATCGAAAGAAAGTTTCTGATTTGATAGAAGAATAACAGATATGTTTCGCTAGGTACGCGATTCGTGCTGATCGATGTATCTCGATGATGTTGTTGTTTTCGTTTTTGTTTTCGTTTTTGTTTTCGTTTTTCTTTTCGTTTTTCTTTTCGTGTTTGTTTTCGTTTTTGTTTTCGTTTTTGTTTTCGTTTTTGTTTTTGTTTTCGTTTTTGTTTTCGTTTTTGTTTTCGTTTTTGTTTTCGTTTTTGTTTTCGTTTTTGTTTTCGTTTTTGTTTTTGTTTTCGTTTTTGTTTTCGTTTTTGTTTTTGTTTTCCTTTTCGTTTTTGTTTGTGTTTTTGTTTTCGTTTTTGTTTTCGTTTTTGTTTTCGTTTTTGTTTTCGTTTTTGTTTTCGTTTTTGTTTTCGTGTTTGTTTTCGTTTTTGTTTTCGTTTTTGTTTTCGTTTTTGTTTTTGTTTTCTTTTTGTTTTCGTTTTTGTTTTTGTTTTCGTTTTTGTTTTCGTTTTTGTTTTCGTTTTTGTTTTTGTTTTCGTTTTTGTTTTCGTTTTTGTTTTCGTTTTTGTTTTCGTTTTCTTTTTTGTTTTCGTTTTTGTTTTCGTTTTTGTTTTCGTTTTTGTTTTCGTTTTTGTTTTCGTTTTTGTTTTCGTTTTTGTTTTCGTTTTTGTTTTCGTTTTTGTTTTCGTTTTTGTTTTCGTTTTTGTTTTCGTTTTCCTTTTCGTTTTTGTTTTCGTTTTTGTTTTCGTTTTTGTTTTCGTTTTTGTTTTCGTTTTTGTTTTCGTTTTTGTTTTCGTTTTTGTTTTCGTTTTTGTTTTCGTTTTTGTTTTTGTTTTTGTTTTCGTTTTTGTTTTCGTTTTTGTTTTTGTTTTCCTTTTCGTTTTTGTTTGTGTTTTTGTTTTCGTTTTTGTTTTCGTTTTTGTTTTCGTTTTTGTTTTCGTTTTTGTTTTCGTTTTTGTTTTCGTTTTTGTTTTTGTTTTCGTTTTTGTTTTCGTTTTTGTTTTCGTTTTTGTTTTTGTTTTCCTTTTCGTTTTTGTTTGTGTTTTTGTTTTCGTTTTTGTTTTCTTTTTTGTTTTCGTTTTTGTTTTCGTTTTTGTTTTCGTTTTTGTTTTCGTTTTTGTTTTCGTTTTTGTTTTCGTTTTTGTTTTCGTTTTTGTTTTCGTTTTTGTTTTCGTTTTTGTTTTCGTGTTTGTTTTCGTTTTTGTTTTCGTTTTTGTTTTCGTTTTTGTTTTTGTTTTCGTTTTTGTTTTTGTTTTTGTCCTTGTTTCTGTCCTTGTCTTTGTCTTAATTGGTTTTTGTTTGTACGAGACTAAGTCCAGCGGCATAATGCTCTTCGATCGCACACGACCAAGTCCAGCGGCGTGTCGCTCCTAGGGCTGTTGCGAATACTTAAAAGTCCCTACGGTCAAAATCATTGGGTTGCGACTCACCTTTACGAGTTGCTCGCTCGCTGCGCTCGCTCGGAATGTTATAGCCTTACCTAAAACCAATCCACCTTGCGTTCGTTTTTCGAAAAGACCGCGATTTTCCGATAATTTACAGACGCGCGGGATCGGTTTTGAGGTTAGGCTAGTTTTATAAGAGCGAGCGAAGCGAGCGAGAAGCTACATCAATTCCCGCGCTATAGTTATATATCAAATGTTCTTTACTAACAATTCTCACCGATCGAAAGAAAGTTTCTGATTTGATAGAAGAATAACAGATATGTTTCGCTAGGTACGCGATTCGTGCTGATCGATGTATCTCGATGATGTTGTTGTTTTCGTTTTTGTTTTCGTTTTTGTTTTCGCTTTTGTTTTCGTTTTTCTTTTCGTGTTTGTTTTCGTTTTTGTTTTCGTTTTTGTTTTCGTTTTTGTTTTCGTTTTTGTTTTCGTTTTTGTTTTCGTTTTTGTTTTCGTTTTTGTTTTTGTTTTCGTTTTTGTTTTCGTTTTTGTTTTCGTTTTTGTTTTCGTTTTTGTTTTCGTTTTTGTTTTCGTTTTTGTTTTCGTTTTTGTTTTCGTTTTTGTTTTCGTTTTTGTTTTTGTTTTCGTTTTTGTTTTCGTTTTCGTTTTTGTTTTCGTTTTTGTTTTTGTTTTCCTTTTCGTTTTTGTTTGTGTTTTTGTTTTCGTTTTTGTTTTCGTTTTTGTTTTCGTTTTTGTTTTCGTTTTTGTTTTCGTTTTTGTTTTCGTTTTTGTTTTCGTTTTTGATTTCGTTTTTGTTTTCGTTTTTGTTTTCGTTTTTGTTTTCGTTTTTGTTTTCTTTTTTGTTTTCGTTTTCCTTTTCGTTTTTGTTTGTGTTTTTGTTTTCGTTTTTGTTTTCGTTTTTGTTTTTGTTTTCCTTTTCGTTTTTGTTTGTGTTTTTGTTTTCGTTTTTGTTTTCGTTTTTGTTTTCGTTTTTGTTTTCGTTTTTGTTTTCGTTTTTGTTTTCGTTTTTGTTTTCGTTTTTGTTTTCGTGTTTGTTTTCGTTTTTGTTTTCGTTTTTGTTTTCGTTTTTGTTTTCGTTTTTGTTTTCGTTTTTGTTTTCGTTTTTGTTTTCGTTTTTGTTTTCGTTTTTGTTTTTGTTTTCGTTTTTGTTTTCGTTTTTGTTTTCGTTTTTGTTTTCGTTTTTGTTTTCGTTTTTGTTTTCGTTTTTGTTTTTGTTTTTGTTTTTGTTTTCGTTTTTGTTTTCGTTTTTGTTTTTGTTTTCCTTTTCGTTTTTGTTTGTGTTTTTGTTTTCGTTTTTGTTTTCGTTTTTGTTTTCGTTTTTGTTTTTGTTTTTGTTTTCGTTTTTGTTTTCGTTTTTGTTTTCGTTTTTGTTTTCGTTTTTGTTTTCGTTTTTGATTTCGTTTTTGTTTTCGTTTTTGTTTTCGTTTTTGTTTTCGTTTTTGTTTTCGTTTTTGTTTTCGTTTTTGTTTTCGTTTTTGTTTTCGTTTTTGATTTCGTTTTTGTTTTCGTTTTTGTTTTCGTTTTTGTTTTCGTTTTTGTTTTCGTTTTTGTTTTCGTTTTTGTTTTCGTTTTTGTTTTCGTTTTTGTTTTCGTTTTTGTTTTCGTTTTTGTTTTCGTTTTCGTTTTTGTTTTTGTTTTTGTTTTTGATTTTGGTTTTGTTTTTGTCCTTGTTTCTGTCCTTGTCTTTGTCTTAATTGGTTTTTGTTTGTACGAGACTAAGTCCAGCGGCATAATGCTCTTCGAGCGCACACGACCAAGTCCAGCGGCGTGTCGCTCCTAGGGCTGTTGCGAATACTTAAAAGTCCCTACGGTCAAAATCATTGGGTTGCGACTCACCTTTACGAGTTGCTCGCTCGCTGCGCTCGCTCGGAATGTTATAGCCTTACCTAAAACCAATCCACCTTGCGTTCGTTTTTCGAAAAGACCGCGATTTTCCGATAATTTACAGACGCGCGGGATCGGTTTTGAGGTTAGGCTAGTTTTATAAGAGCGAGCGAAGCGAGCGAGAAGCTACATCAATTCCCGCGCTATAGTTATATATCAAATGTTCTTTACTAACAATTCTCACCGATCGAAAGAAAGTTTCTGATTTGATAGAAGAATAACAGATATGTTTCGCTAGGTACGCGATTCGTGCTGATCGATGTATCTCGATGATGTTGTTGTTTTCGTTTTTGTTTTCGTTTTTGTTTTCGTTTTTGTTTTCGTTTTTCTTTTCGTTTTTGTTTTCGTTTTTGTTTTCGTTTTTGTTTTCGTTTTTGTTTTCGTTTTTGTTTTCGTTTTTGTTTTTCGTTTTTGTTTTTGTTTTCGTTTTTGTTTTCGTTTTTGTTTTCGTTTTTGTTTTCGTTTTTGTTTTCGTTTTTGTTTTCGTTTTTGTTTTTGTTTTCGTTTTTGTTTTCGTTTTTGTTTTTGTTTTCCTTTTCGTTTTTGTTTGTGTTTTTGTTTTCGTTTTTGTTTTCGTTTTTGTTTTCGTTTTTGTTTTCGTTTTTGTTTTCGTTTTTGTTTTCGTTTTTGTTTTCGTTTTTGTTTTCGTTTTTGATTTCGTTTTTGTTTTCGTTTTTGTTTTCGTTTTTGTTTTCGTTTTTGTTTTCGTTTTTGTTTTCGTTTTTGTTTTCGTGTTTGTTTTCGTTTTTGTTTTCGTTTTTGTTTTCGTTTTTGTTTTTGTTTTTGTTTTCGTTTTTGTTTTTGTTTTTGTCCTTGTTTCTGTCCTTGTCTTTGTCTTAATTGGTTTTTGTTTGTACGAGACTAAGTCCAGCGGCATAATGCTCTTCGATCGCACACGACCAAGTCCAGCGGCGTGTCGCTCCTAGGGCTGTTGCGAATACTTAAAAGTCCCTACGGTCAAAATCATTGGGTTGCGACTCACCTTTACGAGTTGCTCGCTCGCTGCGCTCGCTCGGAATGTTATAGCCTTACCTAAAACCAATCCACCTTGCGTTCGTTTTTCGAAAAGACCGCGATTTTCCGATAATTTACAGACGCGCGGGATCGGTTTTGAGGTTAGGCTAGTTTTATAAGAGCGAGCGAAGCGAGCGAGAAGCTACATCAATTCCCGCGCTATAGTTATATATCAAATGTTCTTTACTAACAATTCTCACCGATCGAAAGAAAGTTTCTGATTTTATAGAAGAATAACAGATATGTTTCGCTAGGTACGCGATTCGTGCTGATCGATGTATCTCGATGATGTTTTTGTTTTCGTTTTTGTTTTCGTTTTTGTTTTCGTTTTTGTTTTCGTTTTTGTTTTCGTTTTTGTTTTCGTTTTTGTTTTCGTTTTTGTTTTCGTTTTTGTTTTCGTTTTTGTTTTCGTTTTTGTTTTCGTTTTTGTTTTCGTTTTTGTTTTCGTTTTTGTTTTCGTTTTCGTTTTCGTTTTCGTTTTCGTTTTTGTTTTCGTTTTTGTTTTCGTTTTTGTTTTCGTTTTTGTTTTCGTTTTTGTTTTCGTTTTTGATTTCGTTTTTGTTTTCGTTTTTGTTTTCGTTTTTGTTTTCGTTTTTGTTTTCGTTTTTGTTTTCGTTTTTGTTTTCGTTTTTGTTTTCGTGTTTGTTTTCGTTTTTGTTTTCGTTTTTGTTTTCGTTTTTGTTTTTGTTTTTGTTTTCGTTTTTGTTTTTGTTTTTGTCCTTGTTTCTGTCCTTGTCTTTGTCTTAATTGGTTTTTGTTTGTACGAGACTAAGTCCAGCGGCATAATGCTCTTCGATCGCACACGACCAAGTCCAGCGGCGTGTCGCTCCTAGGGCTGTTGCGAATACTTAAAAGTCCCTACGGTCAAAATCATTGGGTTGCGACTCACCTTTACGAGTTGCTCGCTCGCTGCGCTCGCTCGGAATGTTATAGCCTTACCTAAAATCAATCCACCTTGCGTTCGTTTTTCGAAAAGACCGCGATTTTCCGATAATTTACAGACGCGCGGGATCGGTTTTGAGGTTAGGCTAGTTTTATAAGAGCGAGCGAAGCGAGCGAGAAGCTACATCAATTCCCGCGCTATAGTTATATATCAAATGTTCTTTACTAACAATTCTCACCGATCGAAAGAAAGTTTCTGATTTTATAGAAGAATAACAGATATGTTTCGCTAGGTACGCGATTCGTGCTGATCGATGTATCTCGATGATGTTTTTGTTTTCGTTTTTGTTTTCGTTTTTGTTTTCGTTTTTGTTTTCGTTTTTGTTTTCGTTTTTGTTTTCGTTTTTGTTTTCGTTTTTGTTTTCGTTTTTGTTTTCGTTTTTGTTTTCGTTTTTGTTTTCGTTTTTGTTTTCGTGTTTGTTTTCGTGTTTGTTTTCGTTTTCGTTTTCGTTTTTGTTTTCTTTTTTGTTTTCGTTTTTGTTTTCGTTTTTGTTTTCGTTTTTGTTTTCGTGTTTGTTTTCGTTTTTGTTTTCGTTTTCGTTTTTGTTTTTGTTTTCGTTTTTGTTTTCGTTTTTGTTTTCGTTTTTGTTTTCGTTTTTGTTTTCGTTTTTGTTTTCGTTTTTGTTTTCGTTTTTGTTTTCGTTTTTGTTTTCGTTTTTGATTTCGTTTTCGTTTTTGTTTTCTTTTTTGTTTTCGTTTTTGTTTTCGTTTTTGTTTTCGTTTTTGTTTTCGTTTTTGTTTTCGTTTTTGTTTTCGTTTTTGTTTTCGTTTTTGTTTTCGTTTTTGTTTTCGTTTTTGATTTCGTTTTTGTTTTCGTTTTTGTTTTCGTTTTTGTTTTCGTTTTTGTTTTCGTTTTTGTTTTCGTTTTTGTTTTCGTTTTTGTTTTCGTGTTTGTTTTCGTTTTTGTTTTCGTTTTTGTTTTCGTTTTTGTTTTTGTTTTCGTTTTTGTTTTTGTTTTTGTCCTTGTTTCTGTCCTTGTCTTTGTCTTAATTGGTTTTTGTTTGTACGAGACTAAGTCCAGCGGCATAATGCTCTTCGATCGCACACGACCAAGTCCAGCGGCGTGTCGCTCCTAGGGCTGTTGCGAATACTTAAAAGTCCCTACGGTCAAAATCATTGGGTTGCGACTCACCTTTACGAGTTGCTCGCTCGCTGCGCTCGCTCGGAATGTTATAGCCTTACCTAAAACCAATCCACCTTGCGTTCGTTTTTCGAAAAGACCGCGATTTTCCGATAATTTACAGACGCGCGGGATCGGTTTTGAGGTTAGGCTAGTTTTATAAGAGCGAGCGAAGCGAGCGAGAAGCTACATCAATTCCCGCGCTATAGTTATATATCAAATGTTCTTTACTAACAATTCTCACCGATCGAAAGAAAGTTTCTGATTTGATAGAAGAATAACAGATATGTTTCGCTAGGTACGCGATTCGTGCTGATCGATGTATCTCGATGATGTTTTTGTTTTCGTTTTTGTTTTCGTTTTTGTTTTCGTTTTTGATTTCGTTTTTGTTTTCGTTTTTGTTTTCGTTTTTGTTTTTTTTTTTGTTTTCGTTTTTGTTTTCGTTTTTGTTTTCTTTTTTGTTTTCGTTTTTGTTTTCGTTTTTGTTTTCGTTTTTGTTTTCGTTTTTGTTTTCGTTTTTGTTTTCGTTTTTGTTTTCGTTTTTGTTTTCGTTTTTGTTTTCGTTTTTGTTTTTGTTTTCGTTTTTGTTTTCGTTTTTGTTTTCGTTTTTGTTTTCGTTTTTGTTTTCGTTTTTGTTTTCGTTTTTGTTTTCGTTTTTGTTTTTGTTTTCGTTTTTGTTTTCGTTTTTGTTTTTGTTTTCCTTTTCGTTTTTGTTTGTGTTTTTGTTTTCGTTTTTGTTTTCGTTTTTGTTTTCGTTTTTGTTTTCGTTTTTGTTTTCGTTTTTGTTTTCGTTTTTGTTTTCGTTTTTGTTTTCGTGTTTGTTTTCGTTTTTGTTTTCGTTTTTGTTTTCGTTTTTGTTTTTGTTTTCGTTTTTGTTTTCGTTTTTGTTTTTGTTTTCCTTTTCGTTTTTGTTTGTGTTTTTGTTTTTGTCCTTGTTTCTGTCCTTGTCTTTGTCTTAATTGGTTTTTGTTTGTACGAGACTAAGTCCAGCGGCATAATGCTCTTCGATCGCACACGACCAAGTCCAGCGGCGTGTCGCTCCTAGGGCTGTTGCGAATACTTAAAAGTCCCTACGGTCAAAATCATTGGGTTGCGACTCACCTTTACGAGTTGCTCGCTCGCTGCGCTCGCTCGGAATGTTATAGCCTTACCTAAAACCAAT
This sequence comes from Bombus pascuorum, assembly GCF_905332965.1. Classification (NCBI taxonomy): domain Eukaryota; kingdom Metazoa; phylum Arthropoda; class Insecta; order Hymenoptera; family Apidae; genus Bombus; species Bombus pascuorum. The sequence continues at coordinate 2,357,134 of NW_026869728.1, forward strand.
CCACCTTGCGTTCGTTTTTCGAAAAGACCGCGATTTTCCGATAATTTACAGACGCGCGGGATCGGTTTTGAGGTTAGGCTAGTTTTATAAGAGCGAGCGAAGCGAGCGAGAAGCTACATCAATTCCCGCGCTATAGTTATATATCAAATGTTCTTTACTAACAATTCTCACCGATCGAAAGAAAGTTTCTGATTTGATAGAAGAATAACAGATATGTTTCGCTAGGTACGCGATTCGTGCTGATCGATGTATCTCGATGATGTTTTTGTTTTCGTTTTTGTTTTCGTTTTTGTTTTCGTTTTTGATTTCGTTTTTGTTTTCGTTTTTGTTTTCGTTTTTGTTTTCGTTTTTGTTTTCGTTTTTGTTTTCGTTTTTGTTTTCGTTTTTGTTTTCGTGTTTGTTTTCGTTTTTGTTTTCGTTTTCGTTTTCGTTTTCGTTTTCGTTTTCGTTTTCGTTTTCGTTTTCGTTTTCGTTTTCGTTTTCGTTTTCGTTTTCGTTTTCGTTTTCGTTTTCGTTTTCGTTTTCGTTTTCGTTTTCGTTTTCGTTTTCGTTTTCGTTTTCGTTTTCGTTTTTGTTTTTGTTTTTGATTTCGTTTTTGTTTTTGTTTTCGTTTTTGTTTTCGTTTTTGTTTTCGTTTTTGTTTTCGTTTTTGTTTTTGTTTTCGTTTTTGTTTTCGTTTTTGTTTTTGTTTTCCTTTTCGTTTTTGTTTGTGTTTTTGTTTTTGTCCTTGTTTCTGTCCTTGTCTTTGTCTTAATTGGTTTTTGTTTGTACGAGACTAAGTCCAGCGGCATAATGCTCTTCGATCGCACACGACCAAGTCCAGCGGCGTGTCGCTCCTAGGGCTGTTGCGAATACTTAAAAGTCCCTACGGTCAAAATCATTGGGTTGCGACTCACCTTTACGAGTTGCTCGCTCGCTGCGCTCGCTCGGAATGTTATAGCCTTACCTAAAACCAATCCACCTTGCGTTCGTTTTTCGAAAAGACCGCGATTTTCCGATAATTTACAGACGCGCGGTATCGGTTTTGAGGTTAGGCTAGTTTTATAAGAGCGAGCGAAGCGAGCGAGAAGCTACATCAATTCCCGCGCTATAGTTATATATCAAATGTTCTTTACTAACAATTCTCACCGATCGAAAGAAAGTTTCTGATTTGATAGAAGAATAACAGATATGTTTCGCTAGGTACGCGATTCGTGCTGATCGATGTATCTCGATGATGTTTTTGTTTTCGTTTTTGTTTTCGTTTTTGTTTTCGTTTTTGTTTTCGTTTTTGTTTTCGTTTTTGTTTTCGTTTTTGTTTTCTTTTTTGTTTTCGTTTTTGTTTTCGTTTTTGTTTTCGTTTTTGTTTTCGTTTTTGTTTTCGTTTTTGTTTTCGTTTTTGTTTTCGTTTTTGTTTTCGTTTTTGTTTTCGTTTTTGTTTTCGTTTTTGTTTTCGTTTTTGTTTTTGTTTTCGTTTTTGTTTTCGTTTTTGTTTTCGTTTTTGTTTTCGTTTTTGTTTTCGTTTTTGTTTTCGTTTTCGTTTTTGTTTTCGTTTTTGTTTTCGTTTTTGTTTTTGTTTTCGTTTTTGTTTTCGTTTTTGTTTTCGTTTTTGTTTTCGTTTTTGTTTTCGTTTTTGTTTTCGTTTTTGTTTTCGTTTTTGTTTTCGTTTTTGTTTTCGTTTTTGATTTCGTTTTTGTTTTCCTTTTCGTTTTTGTTTTTGTTTTCGTTTTTGTTTTCGTTTTTGTTTTCGTTTTTGTTTTCGTTTTTGTTTTCGTTTTTGTTTTCGTTTTTGTTTTCGTGTTTGTTTTCGTTTTTGTTTGTACGAGACTAAGTCCAGCGGCATAATGCTCTTCGATCGCACACGACCAAGTCCAGCGGCGTGTCGCTCCTAGGGCTGTTGCGAATACTTAAAAGTCCCTACGGTCAAAATCATTGGGTTGCGACTCACCTTTACGAGTTGCTCGCTCGCTGCGCTCGCTCGGAATGTTATAGCCTTACCTAAAACCAATCCACCTTGCGTTCGTTTTTCGAAAAGACCGCGATTTTCCGATAATTTACAGACGCGCGGGATCGGTTTTGAGGTTAGGCTAGTTTTATAAGAGCGAGCGAAGCGAGCGAGAAGCTACATCAATTCCCGCGCTATAGTTATATATCAAATGTTCTTTACTAACAATTCTCACCGATCGAAAGAAAGTTTCTGATTTGATAGAAGAATAACAGATATGTTTCGCTAGGTACGCGATTCGTGCTGATCGATGTATCTCGATGATGTTGTTGTTTTCGTTTTTGTTTTCGTTTTTGTTTTCGTTTTTGTTTTCGTTTTTGTTTTCGTTTTTGATTTCGTTTTTGTTTTCGTTTTTGTTTTCGTTTTTGTTTTCGTTTTTGTTTTCGTTTTTGTTTTCGTTTTTGTTTTCGTTTTTGTTTTCGTGTTTGTTTTCGTTTTTGTTTTCGTTTTTGTTTTCGTTTTTGTTTTTGTTTTCGTTTTTGTTTTTGTTTTTGTCCTTGTTTCTGTCCTTGTCTTTGTCTTAATTGGTTTTTGTTTGTACGAGACTAAGTCCAGCGGCATAATGCTCTTCGATCGCACACGACCAAGTCCAGCGGCGTGTCGCTCCTAGGGCTGTTGCGAATACTTAAAAGTCCCTACGGTCAAAATCATTGGGTTGCGACTCACCTTTACGAGTTGCTCGCTCGCTGCGCTCGCTCGGAATGTTATAGCCTTACCTAAAACCAATCCACCTTGCGTTCGTTTTTCGAAAAGACCGCGATTTTCCGATAATTTACAGACGCGCGGGATCGGTTTTGAGGTTAGGCTAGTTTTATAAGAGCGAGCGAAGCGAGCGAGAAGCTACATCAATTCCCGCGCTATAGTTATATATCAAATGTTCTTT
>NW_026869728.1:2370000-2392500 GCF_905332965.1 Bombus pascuorum
TGTTTTTGTTTTCGTTTTTGTTTTCGTTTTTGTTTTCGTTTTTGTTTTCGTTTTTGTTTTCGTTTTTGTTTTCGTTTTTGTTTTCGTTTTTGTTTTCGTTTTTGTTTTCGTTTTTGTTTTCGTTTTTGTTTTCGTTTTTGTTTTCGTTTTTGTTTTCGTTTTTGTTTTTGTTTTCGTTTTTGTTTTCGTTTTTGTTTTCGTTTTTGTTTTCGTTTTTGTTTTTGTTTTCGTTTTTGTTTTCGTTTTTGTTTTCGTTTTTGTTTTCGTTTTTGTTTTCGTTTTTGTTTTCGTTTTTGTTTTTGTTTTCGTTTTTGTTTTCGTTTTTGTTTTCGTTTTTGTTTTCGTTTTTGTTTTCGTTTTTGTTTTTGTTTTCGTTTTTGTTTTCGTTTTTGTTTTCGTTTTTGTTTTCGTTTTTGTTTTCGTTTTTGTTTTCGTTTTTGTTTTTGTTTTCGTTTTTGTTTTCGTTTTTGTTTTCGTTTTTGTTTTCGTTTTTGTTTTCGTTTTTGTTTTCGTTTTTGTTTTCGTTTTTGTTTTTGTTTTCGTTTTTGTTTTCGTTTTTGTTTTTGTTTTCCTTTTCGTTTTTGTTTGTGTTTTTGTTTTCGTTTTTGTTTTCGTTTTTGTTTTCGTTTTTGTTTTCGTTTTTGTTTTCGTTTTTGTTTTCGTTTTTGTTTTCGTTTTTGTTTTCGTTTTTGTTTTCGTTTTTGTTTTTGTTTTCGTTTTCGTTTTCGTTTTCGTTTTCGTTTTTGTTTTCTTTTTTGTTTTCGTTTTTGTTTTCGTTTTTGTTTTCGTGTTTGTTTTCGTTTTTGTTTTCGTTTTTGTTTTCGTTTTTGTTTTCGTTTTTGTTTTCGTTTTTGTTTTCGTTTTTGATTTCGTTTTTGTTTTCGTTTTTGTTTTCGTTTTTGTTTTCGTTTTTGTTTTCGTTTTTGTTTTCGTTTTTGTTTTCGTTTTTGTTTTCGTGTTTGTTTTCGTTTTTGTTTTCGTTTTTGTTTTGTTTTTTGTTTTCGTTTTTGTTTTCTTTTTTGTTTTCGTTTTTGTTTTCGTTTTTGTTTTCTTTTTTGTTTTCGTTTTTGTTTGTGTTTTTGTTTTCGTTTTTGTTTTCGTTTTTGATTTCGTTTTTGTTTTCGTTTTTGTTTTCGTTTTTGTTTTTGTTTTTGTTTTTGTTTTCGTTTTTGTTTTCGTTTTTGTTTTCGTTTTTGTTTTCGTTTTTGTTTTCGTTTTTGTTTTCGTTTTTGTTTTTGTTTTTGTTTTTGTTTTTGTTTTTGTTTTCGTTTTTGTTTTCGTTTTTGTTTTCGTTTTTGTTTTCGTTTTTGTTTTCGTTTTTGTTTTCGTTTTTGTTTTTGTTTTCGTTTTTGTTTTCGTTTTTGTTTTCGTTTTTGTTTTCGTTTTTGTTTTCGTTTTTGTTTTCGTTTTTGTTTTCGTTTTTGTTTTTGTTTTCGTTTTTGTTTTCGTTTTTGTTTTCGTTTTTGTTTTCGTTTTTGTTTTCGTTTTTGTTTTCGTTTTTGTTTTCGTTTTTGTTTTCGTTTTTGTTTTTGTTTTCGTTTTTGTTTTCGTTTTTGTTTTTGTTTTCCTTTTCGTTTTTGTTTGTGTTTTTGTTTTCGTTTTTGTTTTCGTTTTTGTTTTCGTTTTTGTTTTCGTTTTTGTTTTCGTTTTTGTTTTCGTTTTTGTTTTCGTGTTTGTTTTCGTTTTTGTTTTCGTTTTTGTTTTCGTTTTTGTTTTCGTTTTTGTTTTCGTTTTTGTTTTCGTTTTTGTTTTTGTTTTCCTTTTCGTTTTTGTTTTTGTTTTTGTCCTTGTTTCTGTCCTTGTCTTTGTCTTAATTGGTTTTTGTTTGTACGAGACTAAGTCCAGCGGCATAATGCTCTTCGATCGCACACGACCAAGTCCAGCGGCGTGTCGCTCCTAGGGCTGTTGCGAATACTTAAAAGTCCCTACGGTCAAAATCATTGGGTTGCGACTCACCTTTACGAGTTGCTCGCTCGCTGCGCTCGCTCGGAATGTTATAGCCTTACCTAAAACCAATCCACCTTGCGTTCGTTTTTCGAAAAGACCGCGATTTTCCGATAATTTACAGACGCGCGGGATCGGTTTTGAGGTTAGGCTAGTTTTATAAGAGCGAGCGAAGCGAGCGAGAAGCTACATCAATTCCCGCGCTATAGTTATATATCAAATGTTCTTTACTAACAATTCTCACCGATCGAAAGAAAGTTTCTGATTTGATAGAAGAATAACAGATATGTTTCGCTAGGTACGCGATTCGTGCTGATCGATGTATCTCGATGATGTTGTTGTTTTCGTTTTTGTTTTCGTTTTTGTTTTCGTTTTTGATTTCGTTTTTCTTTTCGTGTTTGTTTTCGTTTTTGTTTTCTTTTTTGTTTTCGTTTTTGTTTTCGTTTTTTTTTCGTTTTTGTTTTCGTTTTTGTTTTCGTTTTTGTTTTCGTGTTTGTTTTCGTTTTTGTTTTCGTTTTCGTTTTCGTTTTTGTTTTCTTTTTTGTTTTCGTTTTTGTTTTCGTTTTTGTTTTCGTTTTTGTTTTCGTTTTTGTTTTCGTTTTTGTTTTCGTTTTTGTTTTCGTTTTTGTTTTCGTTTTTGTTTTCGTTTTTGAATTCGTTTTTGTTTTCGTTTTTGTTTTCGTTTTTGTTTTCGTTTTTGTTTTCGTTTTTGTTTTCGTTTTTGTTTTCGTTTTTGTTTTCGTTTTTGTTTTCGTTTTTGTTTTCGTTTTTGTTTTCGTTTTTGTTTTCGTTTTTGTTTTCGTTTTTGTTTTCGTTTTTGTTTTCGTGTTTGTTTTCGTTTTTGTTTTCGTTTTTGTTTTCGTTTTTGTTTTTGTCCTTGTTTCTGTCCTTGTCTTTGTCTTAATTGGTTTTTGTTTGTACGAGACTAAGTCCAGCGGCATAATGCTCTTCGATCGCACACGACCAAGTCCAGCGGCGTGTCGCTCCTAGGGCTGTTGCGAATACTTAAAAGTCCCTACGGTCAAAATCATTGGGTTGCGACTCACCTTTACGAGTTGCTCGCTCGCTGCGCTCGCTCGGAATGTTATAGCCTTACCTAAAACCAATCCACCTTGCGTTCGTTTTTCGAAAAGACCGCGATTTTCCGATAATTTACAGACGCGCGGGATCGGTTTTGAGGTTAGGCTAGTTTTATAAGAGCGAGCGAAGCGAGCGAGAAGCTACATCAATTCCCGCGCTATAGTTATATATCAAATGTTCTTTACTAACAATTCTCACCGATCGAAAGAAAGTTTCTGATTTGATAGAAGAATAACAGATATGTTTCGCTAGGTACGCGATTCGTGCTGATCGATGTATCTCGATGATGTTTTTGTTTTCGTTTTTGTTTTCGTTTTTGTTTTCGTTTTTGTTTTCGTTTTTCTTTTCGTGTTTGTTTTCGTTTTTGTTTTCGTTTTTGTTTTTGTTTTCGTTTTTGTTTTCGTTTTTGTTTTCGTTTTTGTTTTCGTTTTTGTTTTCGTTTTTGTTTTCGTTTTTGTTTTCGTTTTTGTTTTCGTTTTTGTTTTCGTTTTTGTTTTTGTTTTCGTTTTCGTTTTTGTTTTCGTTTTTGTTTTTGTTTTCCTTTTCGTTTTTGTTTTCGTTTTTGTTTTCGTTTTTGTTTTCGTTTTTGTTTTCGTTTTTGTTTTCGTTTTTGTTTTCGTTTTTGTTTTCGTGTTTGTTTTCGTTTTTGTTTTCGTTTTCGTTTTCGTTTTTGTTTTCTTTTTTGTTTTCGTTTTTGTTTTCGTTTTTGTTTTCGTTTTTGTTTTCGTTTTTGTTTTCGTTTTTGTTTTCGTTTTTGTTTTCGTTTTTGTTTTCGTTTTTGTTTTCGTTTTTGATTTCGTTTTTGTTTTCGTTTTTGTTTTCGTTTTTGTTTTCGTTTTTGTTTTCGTTTTTGTTTTCGTTTTTGTTTTCGTTTTTGTTTTCGTTTTTGTTTTCGTTTTTGTTTTCGTTTTTGTTTTCGTTTTTGTTTTTGTTTTCGTTTTTGTTTTTGTTTTTGTCCTTGTTTCTGTCCTTGTCTTTGTCTTAATTGGTTTTTGTTTGTACGAGACTAAGTCCAGCGGCATAATGCTCTTCGATCCCACACGACCAAGTCCAGCGGCGTGTCGCTCCTAGGGCTGTTGCGAATACTTAAAAGTCCCTACGGTCAAAATCATTGGGTTGCGACTCACCTTTACGAGTTGCTCGCTCGCTGCGCTCGCTCGGAATGTTATAGCCTTACCTAAAACCAATCCACCTTGCGTTCGTTTTTCGAAAAGACCGCGATTTTCCGATAATTTACAGACGCGCGGGATCGGTTTTGAGGTTAGGCTAGTTTTATAAGAGCGAGCGAAGCGAGCGAGAAGCTACATCAATTCCCGCGCTATAGTTATATATCAAATGTTCTTTACTAACAATTCTCACCGATCGAAAGAAAGTTTCTGATTTGATAGAAGAATAACAGATATGTTTCGCTAGGTACGCGATTCGTGCTGATCGATGTATCTCGATGATGTTTTTGTTTTCGTTTTTGTTTTCGTTTTTGTTTTCGTTTTTGTTTTCGTTTTTCTTTTCGTGTTTGTTTTCGTTTTTGTTTTCGTTTTTGTTTTCGTTTTTGTTTTCGTTTTTGTTTTCGTTTTTGTTTTGTTTTCGTTTTTGTTTTCGTTTTTGTTTTCGTTTTCGTTTTCGTTTTCGTTTTCGTTTTCGTTTTCGTTTTCGTTTTCGTTTTCGTTTTCGTTTTCGTTTTCGTTTTCGTTTTCGTTTTCGTTTTCGTTTTCGTTTTCGTTTTCGTTTTCGTTTTCGTTTTCGTTTTCGTTTTCGTTTTCGTTTTCGTTTTCGTTTTCGTTTTCGTTTTCGTTTTCGTTTTCGTTTTCGTTTTCGTTTTCGTTTTCGTTTTCGTTTTCGTTTTCGTTTTCGTTTTCGTTTTCGTTTTCGTTTTCGTTTTCGTTTTCGTTTTCGTTTTCGTTTTCGTTTTCGTTTTCGTTTTCGTTTTCGTTTTCGTTTTCGTTTTCGTTTTCGTTTTCGTTTTCGTTTTCGTTTTCGTTTTCGTTTTCGTTTTCGTTTTCGTTTTCGTTTTTGTTTTCGTTTTCGTTTTCGTTTTCGTTTTCGTTTTCGTTTTCGTTTTCGTTTTCGTTTTCGTTTTCGTTTTCGTTTTCGTTTTCGTTTTCGTTTTCGTTTTCGTTTTCGTTTTCGTTTTCGTTTTCGTTTTTGTTTTCGTTTTTGTTTTCGTTTTTGTTTTCGTTTTTGTTTTCGTTTTTGTTTTCGTTTTTGTTTTCGTTTTTGTTTTCGTTTTTGATTTCGTTTTTGTTTTCGTTTTTGTTTTCGTTTTTGTTTTCGTTTTTGTTTTCGTTTTTGTTTTCGTTTTTGTTTTCGTTTTTGTTTTCGTTTTTGTTTTCGTTTTTGTTTTCGTTTTTGTTTTCGTTTTTGTTTTTGTTTTCGTTTTTGTTTTTGTTTTTGTCCTTGTTTCTGTCCTTGTCTTTGTCTTAAAGTCCAGCGGCATAATGCTCTTCGATCCCACACGACCAAGTCCAGCGGCGTGTCGCTCCTAGGGCTGTTGCGAATACTTAAAAGTCCCTACGGTCAAAATCATTGGGTTGCGACTCACCTTTACGAGTTGCTCGCTCGCTGCGCTCGCTCGGAATGTTATAGCCTTACCTAAAACCAATCCACCTTGCGTTCGTTTTTCGAAAAGACCTTGCGTTCGTTTTTCGAAAAGACCGCGATTTTCCGATAATTTACAGACGCGCGGGATCGGTTTTGAGGTTAGGCTAGTTTTATAAGAGCGAGCGAAGCGAGCGAGAAGCTACATCAATTCCCGCGCTATAGTTATATATCAAATGTTCTTTACTAACAATTCTCACCGATCGAAAGAAAGTTTCTGATTTGATAGAAGAATAACAGATATGTTTCGCTAGGTACGCGATTCGTGCTGATCGATGTATCTCGATGATGTTTTTGTTTTCGTTTTTGTTTTCGTTTTTGTTTTCGTTTTTGTTTTCGTTTTTCTTTTCGTGTTTGTTTTCGTTTTTGTTTTCGTTTTTGTTTTCGTTTTTGTTTTCGTTTTTGTTTTCGTTTTTGTTTTGTTTTCGTTTTTGTTTTCGTTTTTGTTTTCGTTTTCGTTTTCGTTTTCGTTTTCGTTTTCGTTTTCGTTTTCGTTTTCGTTTTCGTTTTCGTTTTCGTTTTCGTTTTCGTTTTCGTTTTCGTTTTCGTTTTCGTTTTCGTTTTCGTTTTCGTTTTCGTTTTCGTTTTCGTTTTCGTTTTCGTTTTCGTTTTCGTTTTCGTTTTCGTTTTCGTTTTCGTTTTCGTTTTCGTTTTCGTTTTCGTTTTCGTTTTCGTTTTCGTTTTCGTTTTTGTTTTCGTTTTTGTTTTTGTTTTCGTTTTTGTTTTTGTTTTTGTCCTTGTTTCTGTCCTTGTCTTTGTCTTAATTGGTTTTTGTTTGTACGAGACTAAGTCCAGCGGCATAATGCTCTTCGATCGCACACGACCAAGTCCAGTGGCGTGTCGCTCCTAGGGCTGTTGCGAATACTTAAAAGTCCCTACGGTCAAAATCATTGGGTTGCGACTCACCTTTACGAGTTGCTCGCTCGCTGCGCTCGCTCGGAATGTTATAGCCTTACCTAAAACCAATCCACCTTGCGTTCGTTTTTCGAAAAGACCGCGATTTTCCGATAATTTACAGACGCGCGGGATCGGTTTTGAGGTTAGGCTAGTTTTATAAGAGCGAGCGAAGCGAGCGAGAAGCTACATCAATTCCCGCGCTATAGTTATATATCAAATGTTCTTTACTAACAATTCTCACCGATCGAAAGAAAGTTTCTGATTTGATAGAAGAATAACAGATATGTTTCGCTAGGTACGCGATTCGTGCTGATCGATGTATCTCGATGATGTTTTTGTTTTCGTTTTTGTTTTCTTTTTTGTTTTCGTTTTTGTTTTCGTTTTTGTTTTCTTTTTTGTTTTCGTTTTTGTTTTCGTTTTTGTTTTCGTTTTTGTTTTCGTTTTTGTTTTCGTTTTTGTTTTCGTTTTTGTTTTCTTTTTTGTTTTCGTTTTTGTTTTCGTTTTTGTTTTCGTTTTTGTTTTCTTTTTTGTTTTCGTTTTTGTTTTCGTTTTTGTTTTCGTTTTTGTTTTCGTTTTTGTTTTCGTTTTTGTTTTCGTTTTTGTTTTCGTTTTTGTTTTCGTTTTTGTTTTCGTTTTTGTTTTTGTTTTCGTTTTTGTTTTCGTTTTTGTTTTCGTTTTTGTTTTCGTTTTTGTTTTCGTTTTTGTTTTCGTTTTTGTTTTTGTTTTCGTTTTTGTTTTCGTTTTTGTTTTTGTTTTCCTTTTCGTTTTTGTTTTCGTTTTTGTTTTCGTTTTTGTTTTCGTTTTTGTTTTCGTTTTTGTTTTCGTTTTTGTTTTCGTTTTTGATTTCGTTTTTGTTTTCGTTTTTGTTTTCGTTTTTGTTTTCGTGTTTGTTTTCGTTTTTGTTTTCGTTTTTGTTTTCGTTTTTGTTTTCGTCCTTGTTTCTGTCCTTGTCTTTGTCTTAATTGGTTTTTGTTTGTACGAGACTAAGTCCAGCGGCATAATGCTCTTCGATCGCACACGACCAAGTCCAGCGGCGTGTCGCTCCTAGGGCTGTTGCGAATACTTAAAAGTCCCTACGGTCAAAATCATTGGGTTGCGACTCACCTTTACGAGTTGCTCGCTCGCTGCGCTCGCTCGGAATGTTATAGCCTTACCTAAAACCAATCCACCTTGCGTTCGTTTTTCGAAAAGACCGCGATTTTCCGATAATTTACAGACGCGCGGGATCGGTTTTGAGGTTAGGCTAGTTTTATAAGAGCGAGCGAAGCGAGCGAGAAGCTACATCAATTCCAGCGCTATAGTTATATATCAAATGTTCTTTACTAACAATTCTCACCGATCGAAAGAAAGTTTCTGATTTGATAGAAGAATAACAGATATGTTTCGCTAGGTACGCGATTCGTGCTGATCGATGTATCTCGATGATGTTTTTGTTTTCGTTTTTGTTTTCGTTTTTGTTTTCGTTTTTGTTTTCGTTTTTCTTTTCGTGTTTGTTTTCGTTTTTGTTTTCGTTTTTGTTTTCTTTTTTGTTTTCGTTTTTGTTTTCGTTTTTGTTTTCGTTTTTGTTTTCGTTTTTGTTTTCGTTTTTGTTTTCGTTTTTGTTTTCGTTTTTGTTTTCGTTTTTGTTTTCGTTTTTGTTTTTGTTTTCGTTTTTGTTTTCGTTTTTGTTTTCGTTTTTGTTTTCGTTTTTGTTTTCGTTTTTGTTTTCGTTTTTGTTTTTGTTTTCGTTTTCGTTTTTGTTTTCGTTTTTGTTTTTGTTTTCCTTTTCGTTTTTGTTTTCGTTTTTGTTTTCGTTTTTGTTTTCGTTTTTGTTTTCGTTTTTGTTTTCGTTTTTGTTTTCGTTTTTGTTTTCGTTTTTGTTTTCGTTTTCGTTTTCGTTTTTGTTTTCTTTTTTGTTTTCGTTTTTGTTTTCGTTTTTGTTTTCGTTTTTGTTTTCGTTTTTGTTTTCGTTTTTGTTTTCGTTTTTGTTTTCGTTTTTGTTTTCGTTTTTGATTTCGTTTTTGTTTTCGTTTTTGTTTTCGTTTTTGTTTTCGTTTTTGTTTTCGTTTTTGTTTTCGTTTTTGTTTTCGTTTTTGTTTTCGTTTTTGTTTTCGTTTTTGTTTTCGTTTTTGTTTTCGTTTTCGTTTTTGTTTTCGTTTTTGTTTTCGTTTTTGTTTTTGTTTTCGTTTTTGTTTTTGTTTTCGTTTTTGTTTTTGTTTTTGTCCTTGTTTCTGTCCTTGTCTTTGTCTTAATTGGTTTTTGTTTGTACGAGACTAAGTCCAGCGGCATAATGCTCTTCGATCCCACACGACCAAGTCCAGCGGCGTGTCGCTCCTAGGGCTGTTACGAATACTTAAAAGTCCCTACGGTCAAAATCATTGGGTTGCGACTCACCTTTACGAGTTGCTCGCTCGCTGCGCTCGCTCGGAATGTTATAGCCTTACCTAAAACCAATCCACCTTGCGTTCGTTTTTCGAAAAGACCGCGATTTTCCGATAATTTACAGACGCGCGGGATCGGTTTTGAGGTTAGGCTAGTTTTATAAGAGCGAGCGAAGCGTGCGAGAAGCTACATCAATTCCCGCGCTATAGTTATATATCAAATGTTCTTTACTAACAATTCTCACCGATCGAAAGAAAGTTTCTGATTTGATAGAAGAATAACAGATATGTTTCGCTAGGTACGCGATTCGTGCTGATCGATGTATCTCGATGATGTTTTTGTTTTCGTTTTAGTTTTCGTTTTTGTTTTCGTTTTTGTTTTCGTTTTTCTTTTCGTGTTTGTTTTCGTTTTTGTTTTCGTTTTTGTTTTCGTTTTGGTTTTCGTTTTTGTTTTCGTTTTTGTTTTTGTTTTCGTTTTTGTTTTCGTTTTTGTTTTCGTTTTCGTTTTCGTTTTCGTTTTCGTTTTCGTTTTCGTTTTCGTTTTCGTTTTCGTTTTCGTTTTCGTTTTCGTTTTCGTTTTCGTTTTCGTTTTCGTTTTCGTTTTCGTTTTCGTTTTCGTTTTCGTTTTCGTTTTCGTTTTCGTTTTCGTTTTCGTTTTCGTTTTCGTTTTCGTTTTCGTTTTCGTTTTCGTTTTCGTTTTCGTTTTCGTTTTCGTTTTCGTTTTCGTTTTCGTTTTCGTTTTCGTTTTCGTTTTCGTTTTCGTTTTCGTTTTCGTTTTCGTTTTCGTTTTCGTTTTCGTTTTCGTTTTCGTTTTCGTTTTCGTTTTCGTTTTCGTTTTCGTTTTCGTTTTCGTTTTCGTTTTCGTTTTCGTTTTCGTTTTCGTTTTCGTTTTCGTTTTCGTTTTCGTTTTCGTTTTCGTTTTCGTTTTCGTTTTCGTTTTCGTTTTCGTTTTCGTTTTCGTTTTCGTTTTCGTTTTCGTTTTCGTTTTCGTTTTCGTTTTCGTTTTCGTTTTCGTTTTCGTTTTCGTTTTCGTTTTCGTTTTCGTTTTCGTTTTCGTTTTCGTTTTCGTTTTCGTTTTCGTTTTCGTTTTTGTTTTTGTTTTCGTTTTTGTTTTCGTTTTTGTTTTCGTTTTTGTTTTCGTTTTTGTTTTCGTTTTTGTTTTCGTTTTTGTTTTTGTTTTCGTTTTTGTTTTCGTTTTTGTTTTTGTTTTCCTTTTCGTTTTTGTTTTCGTTTTTGTTTTCGTTTTTGTTTTCGTTTTTGTTTTTGTTTTCGTTTTTGTTTTCGTTTTTGTTTTCGTTTTTGTTTTTGTTTTCGTTTTTGTTTTCGTTTTTGTTTTCGTTTTTGTTTTCGTTTTTGTTTTCGTTTTTGTTTTCGTTTTTGTTTTTGTTTTCGTTTTTGTTTTCGTTTTTGTTTTTGTTTTCCTTTTCGTTTTTGTTTTCGTTTTTGTTTTCGTTTTTGTTTTCGTTTTTGTTTTCGTTTTTGTTTTCGTTTTTGTTTTCGTTTTTGTTTTCGTTTTTGTTTTCGTTTTTGTTTTTGTTTTTGTTTTCGTTTTTGTTTTCGTTTTTGTTTTTGTTTTCCTTTTCGTTTTTGTTTGTGTTTTTGTTTTCGTTTTTGTTTTCGTTTTTGTTTTCGTTTTTGTTTTCGTTTTTGTTTTCGTTTTTGTTTTCGTTTTTGTTTTCGTTTTTGTTTTCGTTTTTGTTTTCGTTTTTGTTTTCGTTTTTGTTTTCGTTTTTGTTTTCGTTTTTGTTTTTGTTTTCGTTTTTGTTTTCGTTTTTGTTTTTGTTTTCCTTTTCGTTTTTGTTTTCGTTTTTGTTTTCGTTTTTGTTTTCGTTTTTGTTTTCGTGTTTGTTTTCGTTTTTGTTTTCGTTTTTGTTTTCGTTTTTGTTTTCGTTTTTGTTTTCGTTTTTGTTTTTGTTTTCGTTTTGGTTTTCGTTTTTGTTTTCGTTTTCGTTTTCGTTTTCGTTTTCGTTTTCGTTTTCGTTTTCGTTTTCGTTTTCGTTTTCGTTTTCGTTTTCGTTTTCGTTTTCGTTTTCGTTTTCGTTTTCGTTTTCGTTTTCGTTTTCGTTTTCGTTTTCGTTTTCGTTTTCGTTTTCGTTTTCGTTTTCGTTTTCGTTTTCGTTTTCGTTTTCGTTTTCGTTTTCGTTTTCGTTTTCGTTTTCGTTTTCGTTTTCGTTTTCGTTTTCGTTTTCGTTTTCGTTTTCGTTTTCGTTTTCGTTTTCGTTTTCGTTTTCGTTTTCGTTTTCGTTTTCGTTTTCGTTTTCGTTTTCGTTTTCGTTTTCGTTTTCGTTTTCGTTTTCGTTTTCGTTTTCGTTTTCGTTTTCGTTTTCGTTTTCGTTTTCGTTTTCGTTTTCGTTTTCGTTTTCGTTTTCGTTTTCGTTTTCGTTTTCGTTTTCGTTTTCGTTTTCGTTTTCGTTTTCGTTTTCGTTTTCGTTTTCGTTTTCGTTTTCGTTTTCGTTTTCGTTTTCGTTTTCGTTTTCGTTTTCGTTTTCGTTTTCGTTTTCGTTTTCGTTTTCGTTTTCGTTTTCGTTTTCGTTTTCGTTTTCGTTTTCGTTTTCGTTTTCGTTTTCGTTTTCGTTTTCGTTTTCGTTTTCGTTTTCGTTTTCGTTTTCGTTTTCGTTTTCGTTTTCGTTTTCGTTTTCGTTTTCGTTTTCGTTTTCGTTTTCGTTTTCGTTTTCGTTTTCGTTTTCGTTTTCGTTTTCGTTTTCGTTTTCGTTTTCGTTTTCGTTTTCGTTTTCGTTTTCGTTTTCGTTTTCGTTTTCGTTTTCGTTTTCGTTTTCGTTTTCGTTTTCGTTTTCGTTTTCGTTTTCGTTTTCGTTTTCGTTTTCGTTTTCGTTTTCGTTTTCGTTTTCGTTTTCGTTTTCGTTTTCGTTTTCGTTTTCGTTTTCGTTTTCGTTTTCGTTTTCGTTTTCGTTTTCGTTTTCGTTTTCGTTTTCGTTTTCGTTTTCGTTTTCGTTTTCGTTTTCGTTTTCGTTTTCGTTTTCGTTTTCGTTTTCGTTTTCGTTTTCGTTTTCGTTTTCGTTTTCGTTTTCGTTTTCGTTTTCGTTTTCGTTTTCGTTTTCGTTTTCGTTTTCGTTTTCGTTTTCGTTTTCGTTTTCGTTTTCGTTTTCGTTTTCGTTTTCGTTTTCGTTTTCGTTTTCGTTTTCGTTTTCGTTTTCGTTTTCGTTTTCGTTTTCGTTTTCGTTTTCGTTTTCGTTTTCGTTTTCGTTTTCGTTTTCGTTTTCGTTTTCGTTTTCGTTTTCGTTTTCGTTTTCGTTTTCGTTTTCGTTTTCGTTTTCGTTTTCGTTTTCGTTTTCGTTTTCGTTTTCGTTTTCGTTTTCGTTTTCGTTTTCGTTTTCGTTTTCGTTTTCGTTTTCGTTTTCGTTTTCGTTTTCGTTTTCGTTTTCGTTTTCGTTTTCGTTTTCGTTTTCGTTTTCGTTTTCGTTTTCGTTTTCGTTTTCGTTTTCGTTTTCGTTTTCGTTTTCGTTTTCGTTTTCGTTTTCGTTTTCGTTTTCGTTTTCGTTTTCGTTTTCGTTTTCGTTTTCGTTTTCGTTTTCGTTTTCGTTTTCGTTTTCGTTTTCGTTTTCGTTTTCGTTTTCGTTTTCGTTTTCGTTTTCGTTTTCGTTTTCGTTTTCGTTTTCGTTTTCGTTTTCGTTTTCGTTTTCGTTTTCGTTTTCGTTTTCGTTTTCGTTTTCGTTTTCGTTTTCGTTTTCGTTTTCGTTTTCGTTTTCGTTTTCGTTTTCGTTTTCGTTTTCGTTTTCGTTTTCGTTTTCGTTTTCGTTTTCGTTTTCGTTTTCGTTTTCGTTTTCGTTTTCGTTTTCGTTTTTGTTTTCGTTTTTGTTTTCGTTTTTGTTTTCGTTTTCTTTTTTGTTTTCGTTTTTGTTTTCGTTTTTGTTTTTGTTTTCCTTTTCGTTTTTGTTTTCGTTTTTGTTTTCGTTTTTGTTTTCGTTTTTGTTTTCGTTTTTGTTTTCGTTTTTGTTTTCGTTTTTGTTTTCGTTTTTGTTTTCGTTTTTGTTTTTGTTTTCGTTTTTGTTTTCGTTTTTGTTTTCGTTTTTGTTTTCGTTTTCTTTTTTGTTTTCGTTTTTGTTTTCGTTTTTGTTTTCGTTTTTCTTTTCGTGTTTGTTTTCGTTTTTGTTTTCGTTTTTGTTTTCGTTTTTGTTTTCGTTTTTGTTTTCGTTTTCGTTTTCGTTTTTGTTTTCTTTTTTGTTTTCGTTTTTGTTTTCGTTTTTGTTTTTGTTTTCCTTTTCGTTTTTGTTTTCGTTTTTGTTTTCGTTTTTGTTTTCGTTTTTGTTTTCGTTTTTGTTTTCGTTTTTGTTTTCGTTTTTGTTTTCGTTTTTGTTTTCGTTTTTGTTTTCGTTTTTGTTTTTGTTTTCGTTTTTGTTTTCGTTTTTGTTTTCGTTTTTGTTTTCGTTTTCTTTTTTGTTTTCGTTTTTGTTTTCGTTTTTGTTTTCGTTTTTGTTTTCGTTTTTGTTTTCGTTTTTGTTTTCGTTTTTGTTTTCGTTTTTGTTTTCGTTTTTGTTTTCGTTTTTGTTTTTGTTTTCGTTTTTGTTTTCGTTTTTGTTTTCGTTTTTGTTTTTGTTTTCCTTTTCGTTTTTGTTTGTGTTTTTGTTTTCGTTTTTGTTTTCGTTTTTGTTTTCGTTTTTGTTTTCGTTTTTGTTTTCGTTTTTGTTTTCGTTTTTGTTTTCGTTTTTGTTTTCGTTTTTGTTTTTGTTTTCGTTTTTGTTTTCGTTTTTGTTTTCGTTTTTGTTTTCGTTTTTGTTTTCGTTTTTGTTTTCGTTTTTGTTTTTGTTTTCGTTTTTGTTTTCGTTTTTGTTTTCGTTTTTGTTTTCGTTTTTGTTTTCGTTTTTGTTTTCGTTTTTGTTTTCGTTTTTGTTTTCGTTTTTGTTTTCGTGTTTGTTTTCGTTTTTGTTTTCGTTTTCGTTTTCGTTTTTGTTTTCTTTTTTGTTTTCGTTTTTGTTTTCGTTTTTGTTTTCGTTTTTGTTTTCGTTTTTGTTTTCTTTTTTGTTTTCGTTTTTGTTTTCGTTTTTGTTTTCGTTTTTGTTTTCGTTTTTGTTTTCGTTTTTGTTTTCGTTTTTGTTTTCGTTTTTGTTTTCGTTTTTGTTTTCGTGTTTGTTTTCGTATTTGTTTTCGTTTTTGTTTTCGTTTTTGTTTTTGTTTTCGTTTTTGTTTTTGTTTTTGTCCTTGTTTCTGTCCTTGTCTTTGTCTTAATTGGTTTTTGTTTGTACGAGACTAAGTCCAGCGGCATAATGCTCTTCGATCGCACACGACCAAGTCCAGCGGCGTGTCGCTCCTAGGGCTGTTGCGAATACTTAAAAGTCCCTACGGTCAAAATCATTGGGTTGCGACTCACCTTTACGAGTTGCTCGCTCGCTGCGCTCGCTCGGAATGTTATAGCCTTACCTAAAACCAATCCACCTTGCGTTCGTTTTTCGAAAAGACCGCGATTTTCCGATAATTTACAGACGCGCGGGATCGGTTTTGAGGTTAGGCTAGTTTTATAAGAGCGAGCGAAGCGAGCGAGAAGCTACATCAATTCCCGCGCTATAGTTATATATCAAATGTTCTTTACTAACAATTCTCACCGATCGAAAGAAAGTTTCTGATTTGATAGAAGAATAACAGATATGTTTCGCTAGGTACGCGATTCGTGCTGATCGATGTATCTCGATGATGTTGTTGTTTTCGTTTTTGTTTTCGTTTTTGTTTTCGTTTTTGTTTTCGTTTTTGATTTCGTTTTTGTTTTCGTTTTTGTTTTCGTTTTTGTTTTCTTTTTTGTTTTCGTTTTTGTTTTCGTTTTTGTTTTCTTTTTTGTTTTCGTTTTTGTTTTCGTTTTTGTTTTCGTTTTTGTTTTCGTTTTTGTTTTCGTTTTTGTTTTCGTTTTTGTTTTCGTTTTTGTTTTCGTTTTTGTTTTCGTTTTCGTTTTCGTTTTTGTTTTCGTTTTTGTTTTCGTTTTTGTTTTCGTTTTTGTTTTCGTTTTTGTTTTCGTTTTTGTTTTCGTTTTTGTTTTCGTTTTTGATTTCGTTTTTGTTTTCGTTTTTGTTTTCGTTTTTGTTTTCGTTTTTGTTTTCGTTTTTGTTTTCGTTTTTGTTTTCGTTTTTGTTTTCGTGTTTGTTTTCGTTTTTGTTTTCGTTTTTGTTTTCGTTTTTGTTTTTGTTTTCGTTTTTGTTTTTGTTTTTGTCCTTGTTTCTGTCCTTGTCTTTGTCTTAATTGGTTTTTGTTTGTACGAGACTAAGTCCAGCGGCATAATGCTCTTCGATCGCACACGACCAAGTCCAGCGGCGTGTCGCTCCTAGGGCTGTTGCGAATACTTAAAAGTCCCTACGGTCAAAATCATTGGGTTGCGACTCACCTTTACGAGTTGCTCGCTCGCTGCGCTCGCTCGGAATGTTATAGCCTTACCTAAAACCAATCCACCTTGCGTTCGTTTTTCGAAAAGACCGCGATTTTCCGATAATTTACAGACGCGCGGGATCGGTTTTGAGGTTAGGCTAGTTTTATAAGAGCGAGCGAAGCGAGCGAGAAGCTACATCAATTCCCGCGCTATAGTTATATATCAAATGTTCTTTACTAACAATTCTCACCGATCGAAAGAAAGTTTCTGATTTGATAGAAGAATAACAGATATGTTTCGCTAGGTACGCGATTCGTGCTGATCGATGTATCTCGATGATGTTGTTGTTTTCGTTTTTGTTTTCGTTTTTGTTTTCGTTTTTGTTTTCGTTTTTGATTTCGTTTTTGTTTTCGTTTTTGTTTTCGTTTTTGTTTTCGTTTTTGTTTTCGTTTTTGTTTTTGTTTTCGTTTTTGTTTTCGTTTTTGTTTTCGTTTTTGTTTTCGTTTTTGTTTTCGTTTTTGTTTTCGTTTTTGTTTTTGTTTTCGTTTTTGTTTTCGTTTTTGTTTTCGTTTTTGTTTTCGTTTTTGTTTTCGTTTTTGTTTTCGTTTTTGTTTTCGTGTTTGTTTTCGTTTTTGTTTTCGTTTTCGTTTTCGTTTTTGTTTTCTTTTTTGTTTTCGTTTTTGTTTTCGTTTTTGTTTTCGTTTTTGTTTTCGTTTTTGTTTTTGTTTTCGTTTTTGTTTTCGTTTTTGTTTTCGTTTTTGTTTTTGTTTTCGATTTTGTTTTCGTTTTTGTTTTTGTTTTCCTTTTCGTTTTTGTTTTCGTTTTTGTTTTCGTTTTTGTTTTCGTTTTTGTTTTCGTTTTTGATTTCGTTTTTGTTTTCGTGTTTGTTTTCGTTTTTGTTTTCGTTTTTGTTTTCGTTTTTGTTTTTGTTTTCGTTTTTGTTTTTGTTTTTGTCCTTGTTTCTGTCCTTGTCTTTGTCTTAATTGGTTTTTGTTTGTACGAGACTAAGTCCAGCGGCATAATGCTCTTCGATCCCACACGACCAAGTCCAGCGGCGTGTCGCTCCTAGGGCTGTTGCGAATACTTAAAAGTCCCTACGGTCAAAATCATTGGGTTGCCACTCACCTTTACGAGTTGCTCGCTCGCTGCGCTCGCTCGGAATGTTATAGCCTTACCTAAAACCAATCCACCTTGCGTTCGTTTTTCGAAAAGACCGCGATTTTCCGATAATTTACAGACGCGCGGGATCGGTTTTGAGGTTAGGCTAGTTTTATAAGAGCGAGCGAAGCGAGCGAGAAGCTACATCAATTCCCGCGCTATAGTTATATATCAAATGTTCTTTACTAACAATTCTCACCGATCGAAAGAAAGTTTCTGATTTGATAGAAGAATAACAGATATGTTTCGCTAGGTACGCGATTCGTGCTGATCGATGTATCTCGATGATGTTGTTGTTTTCGTTTTTGTTTTCGTTTTTGTTTTCGTTTTTGTTTTCGTTTTTGATTTCGTTTTTGTTTTCGTTTTTGTTTTCGTTTTTGTTTTCGTTTTTGTTTTCGTTTTTGTTTTCGTTTTTGTTTTCGTTTTTGTTTTCGTTTTTGTTTTCGTTTTTGTTTTCGTTTTCGTTTTCGTTTTTGTTTTCTTTTTTGTTTTCGTTTTTGTTTTCTTTTTTGTTTTCGTTTTTGTTTTCGTTTTTGTTTTCGTTTTTGTTTTCGTTTTTGTTTTCGTTTTTGTTTTCGTTTTTGTTTTCGTTTTTGTTTTCGTTTTTGTTTTCGTTTTTGTTTTCGTTTTTGATTTCGTTTTTGTTTTCGTTTTTGTTTTCGTTTTTGTTTTCGTTTTTGTTTTCGTTTTTGTTTTCGTTTTTGTTTTCGTTTTTGTTTTCGTGTTTGTTTTCGTTTTTGTTTTCGTTTTTGTTTTCGTTTTTGTTTTTGTTTTCGTTTTTGTTTTTGTTTTTGTCCTTGTTTCTGTCCTTGTCTTTGTCTTAATTGGTTTTTGTTTGTACGAGACTAAGTCCAGCGGCATAATGCTCTTCGATCGCACACGACCAAGTCCAGCGGCGTGTCGCTCCTAGGGCTGTTGCGAATACTTAAAAGTCCCTACGGTCAAAATCATTGGGTTGCGACTCACCTTTACGAGTTGCTCGCTCGCTGCGCTCGCTCGGAATGTTATAGCCTTACCTAAAACCAATCCACCTTGCGTTCGTTTTTCGAAAAGACCGCGATTTTCCGATAATTTACAGACGCGCGGGATCGGTTTTGAGGTTAGGCTAGTTTTATAAGAGCGAGCGAAGCGAGCGAGAAGCTACATCAATTCCCGCGCTATAGTTATATATCAAATGTTCTTTACTAACAATTCTCACCGATCGAAAGAAAGTTTCTGATTTGATAGAAGAATAACAGATATGTTTCGCTAGGTACGCGATTCGTGCTGATCGATGTATCTCGATGATGTTTTTGTTTTCGTTTTTGTTTTCGTTTTTGTTTTCGTTTTTGTTTTCGTTTTTGTTTTCGTTTTTGTTTTCGTTTTTGTTTTCGTTTTTGTTTTCGTTTTTGTTTTCGTTTTTGTTTTCGTTTTTGTTTTTGTTTTCGTGTTTGTTTTCGTTTTTGTTTTCGTTTTCGTTTTCGTTTTTGTTTTCTTTTTTGTTTTCGTTTTTGTTTTCGTTTTTGTTTTCGTTTTTGTTTTCGTTTTTGTTTTCGTTTTTGTTTTCGTTTTTGTTTTCGTTTTTGTTTTCGTTTTTGTTTTCGTTTTTGATTTCGTTTTTGTTTTCGTTTTTGTTTTCGTTTTTGTTTTCGTTTTTGTTTTCGTTTTTGTTTTCGTTTTTGTTTTCGTGTTTGTTTTCGTTTTTGTTTTCGTTTTTGTTTTCGTTTTTGTTTTTGTTTTCGTTTTTGTTTTTGTTTTTGTCCTTGTTTTTGTTTTTGTCCTTGTTTCTGTCCTTGTCTTTGTCTTAATTGGTTTTTGTTTGTACGAGACTAAGTCCAGCGGCATAATGCTCTTCGATCGCACACGACCAAGTCCAGCGGCGTGTCGCTCCTAGGGCTGTTGCGAATACTTAAAAGTCCCTACGGTCAAAATCATTGGGTTGCGACTCACCTTTACGAGTTGCTCGCTCGCTGCGCTCGCTCGGAATGTTATAGCCTTACCTAAAACCAATCCACCTTGCGTTCGTTTTTCGAAAAGACCGCGATTTTCCGATAATTTACAGACGCGCGGGATCGGTTTTGAGGTTAGGCTAGTTTTATAAGAGCGAGCGAAGCGAGCGAGAAGCTACATCAATTCCCGCGCTATAGTTATATATCAAATGTTCTTTACTAACAATTCTCACCGATCGAAAGAAAGTTTCTGATTTGATAGAAGAATAACAGATATGTTTCGCTAGGTACGCGATTCGTGCTGATCGATGTATCTCGATGATGTTTTTGTTTTCGTTTTTGTTTTCGTTTTTGTTTTCGTTTTTGTTTTCGTTTTTCTTTTCGTGTTTGTTTTCGTTTTTGTTTTCGTTTTTGTTTTCGTTTTTGTTTTCGTTTTTGTTTTCGTTTTTGTTTTCGTTTTTGTTTTCGTTTTTGTTTTCGTTTTTGTTTTCGTTTTTGTTTTCGTTTTTGTTTTTGTTTTCGTTTTTGTTTTCGTTTTTGTTTTCGTTTTTCTTTTCGTGTTTGTTTTCGTTTTTGTTTTCGTTTTTGTTTTCGTTTTTGTTTTCGTTTTTGTTTTCGTTTTTGTTTTCGTTTTTGTTTTCGTTTTTGTTTTCGTTTTTGTTTTCGTTTTTGTTTTCGTTTTTGTTTTCGTTTTTGTTTTCGTTTTTGTTTTCGTTTTTGTTTTCGTGTTTGTTTTCGTTTTTTTTCGTTTTTGTTTTCGTTTTTGTTTTTGTTTTCGTTTTTGTTTTCGTTTTTGTTTTTGTTTTCCTTTTCGTTTTTGTTTGTGTTTTTGTTTTTGTCCTTGTTTCTGTCCTTGTCTTTGTCTTAATTGGTTTTTGTTTGTACGAGACTAAGTCCAGCGGCATAATGCTCTTCGATCGCACACGACCAAGTCCAGCGGCGTGTCGCTCCTAGGGCTGTTGCGAATACTTAAAAGTCCCTACGGTCAAAATCATTGGGTTGCGACTCACCTTTACGAGTTGCTCGCTCGCTGCGCTCGCTCGGAATGTTATAGCCTTACCTAAAACCAATCCACCTTGCGTTCGTTTTTCGAAAAGACCGCGATTTTCCGATAATTTACAGACGCGCGGGATCGGTTTTGAGGTTAGGCTAGTTTTATAAGAGCGAGCGAAGCGAGCGAGAAGCTACATCAATTCCCGCGCTATAGTTATATATCAAATGTTCTTTACTAACAATTCTCACCGATCGAAAGAAAGTTTCTGATTTGATAGAAGAATAACAGATATGTTTCGCTAGGTACGCGATTCGTGCTGATCGATGTATCTCGATGATGTTGTTGTTTTCGTTTTTGTTTTCGTTTTTGTTTTCGTTTTTGTTTTCGTTTTTCTTTTCGTGTTTGTTTTCGTTTTTGTTTTCGTTTTTGTTTTCGTTTTTGTTTTCGTGTTTGTTTTCGTTTTTGTTTTCGTTTTTGTTTTCGTTTTTGATTTCGTTTTTGTTTTCGTTTTTGTTTTCGTTTTTGTTTTCGTTTTTGTTTTCGTTTTTGTTTTCGTGTTTGTTTTCGTTTTTGTTTTCGTTTTCGTTTTCGTTTTTGTTTTCTTTTTTGTTTTCGTTTTTGTTTTCGTTTTTGTTTTCGTTTTTGTTTTCGTTTTTGTTTTCGTTTTTGTTTTCGTTTTTGTTTTCGTTTTTGTTTTCGTTTTTGTTTTCGTTTTTGATTTCGTTTTTGTTTTCGTTTTTGTTTTCGTTTTTGTTTTCGTTTTTGTTTTCGTTTTTGTTTTCGTTTTTGTTTTCGTTTTTGTTTTCGTGTTTGTTTTCGTTTTTGTTTTCGTTTTTGTTTTCGTTTTTGTTTTCGTTTTTGTTTTCGTGTTTGTTTTCGTTTTTGTTTTCGTTTTTGTTTTCGTTTTTGTTTTCGTTTTTGTTTTTGTTTTCATTTTTGTTTTTGTTTTTGTCCTTGTTTCTGTCCTTGTCTTTGTCTTAATTGGTTTTTGTTTGTACGAGACTAAGTCCAGCGGCATAATGCTCTTCGATCGCACACGACCAAGTCCAGCGGCGTGTCGCTCCTAGGGCTGTTGCGAATACTTAAAAGTCCCTACGGTCAAAATCATTGGGTTGCGACTCACCTTTACGAGTTGCTCGCTCGCTGCGCTCGCTCGGAATGTTATAGCCTTACCTAAAACCAATCCACCTTGCGTTCGTTTTTCGAAAAGACCGCGATTTTCCGATAATTTACAGACGCGCGGGATCGGTTTTGAGGTTAGGCTAGTTTTATAAGAGCGAGCGAAGCGAGCGAGAAGCTACATCAATTCCCGCGCTATAGTTATATATCAAATGTTCTTTACTAACAATTCTCACCGATCGAAAGAAAGTTTCTGATTTGATAGAAGAATAACAGATATGTTTCGCTAGGTACGCGATTCGTGCTGATCGATGTATCTCGATGATGTTGTTGTTTTCGTTTTTGTTTTCGTTTTTGTTTTCGTTTTTGTTTTCGTTTTTGTTTTCGTTTTTGATTTCGTTTTTGTTTTCGTTTTTGTTTTCGTTTTTGTTTTCGTTTTTGTTTTCGTGTTTGTTTTCGTTTTTGTTTTCGTTTTTGTTTTCGTTTTTGTTTTTGTTTTCGTTTTTGTTTTTGTTTTTGTCCTTGTTTCTGTCCTTGTCTTTGTCTTAATTGGTTTTTGTTTGTACGAGACTAAGTCCAGCGGCATAATGCTCTTCGATCGCACACGACCAAGTCCAGCGGCGTGTCGCTCCTAGGGCTGTTGCGAATACTTAAAAGTCCCTACGGTCAAAATCATTGGGTTGCGACTCACCTTTACGAGTTGCTCGCTCGCTGCGCTCGCTCGGAATGTTATAGCCTTACCTAAAACCAATCCACCTTGCGTTCGTTTTTCGAAAAGACCGCGATTTTCCGATAATTTACAGACGCGCGGGATCGGTTTTGAGGTTAGGCTAGTTTTATAAGAGCGAGCGAAGCGAGCGAGAAGCTACATCAATTCCCGCGCTATAGTTATATATCAAATGTTCTTTACTAACAATTCTCACCGATCGAAAGAAAGTTTCTGATTTGATAGAAGAATAACAGATATGTTTCGCTAGGTACGCGATTCGTGCTGATCGATGTATCTCGATGATGTTTTTGTTTTCGTTTTTGTTTTCGTTTTTGTTTTCGTTTTTGTTTTCGTTTTTGTTTTCGTGTTTGTTTTCGTTTTTGTTTTCGTTTTTCTTTTCGTGTTTGTTTTCGTTTTTGTTTTCGTTTTTGTTTTCGTTTTTGTTTTCGTTTTTGTTTTCGTTTTTGTTTTCGTTTTTGTTTTCGTTTTTGTTTTTGTTTTCGTTTTTGTTTTCGTTTTTGTTTTCGTTTTTCTTTTCGTGTTTGTTTTCGTTTTTGTTTTCGTTTTTGTTTTCGTTTTTGTTTTCGTTTTTGTTTTCGTTTTTGTTTTCGTTTTTGTTTTCGTTTTTGTTTTCGTTTTTGTTTTCGTTTTTGTTTTCGTTTTTGTTTTCGTTTTTGTTTTCGTTTTTGTTTTCGTTTTTGTTTTCGTTTTTGTTTTCGTGTTTGTTTTCGTTTTTTTTTCGTTTTTGTTTTCGTTTTTGTTTTTGTTTTCGTTTTTGTTTTCGTTTTTGTTTTTGTTTTCCTTTTCGTTTTTGTTTGTGTTTTTGTTTTTGTCCTTGTTTCTGTCCTTGTCTTTGTCTTAATTGGTTTTTGTTTGTACGAGACTAAGTCCAGCGGCATAATGCTCTTCGATCGCACACGACCAAGTCCAGCGGCGTGTCGCTCCTAGGGCTGTTGCGAATACTTAAAAGTCCCTACGGTCAAAATCATTGGGTTGCGACTCACCTTTACGAGTTGCTCGCTCGCTGCGCTCGCTCGGAATGTTATAGCCTTACCTAAAACCAATCCACCTTGCGTTCGTTTTTCGAAAAGACCGCGATTTTCCGATAATTTACAGACGCGCGGGATCGGTTTTGAGGTTAGGCTAGTTTTATAAGAGCGAGCGAAGCGAGCGAGAAGCTACATCAATTCCCGCGCTATAGTTATATATCAAATGTTCTTTACTAACAATTCTCACCGATCGAAAGAAAGTTTCTGATTTGATAGAAGAATAACAGATATGTTTCGCTAGGTACGCGATTCGTGCTGATCGATGTATCTCGATGATGTTGTTGTTTTCGTTTTTGTTTTCGTTTTTGTTTTCGTTTTTGTTTTCGTTTTTCTTTTCGTGTTTGTTTTCGTTTTTGTTTT
>NW_026869728.1:2397500-2417500 GCF_905332965.1 Bombus pascuorum
CTCACCGATCGAAAGAAAGTTTCTGATTTGATAGAAGAATAACAGATATGTTTCGCTAGGTACGCGATTCGTGCTGATCGATGTATCTCGATGATGTTTTTGTTTTCGTTTTTGTTTTCGTTTTTGTTTTCGTTTTTGTTTTCGTTTTTGTTTTCGTTTTTGTTTTCTTTTTTGTTTTCGTTTTTGTTTTCGTTTTTGTTTTCGTTTTTGTTTTTGTTTTCGTTTTTGTTTTCGTGTTTGTTTTCGTTTTTGTTTTCGTTTTTGTTTTCGTTTTTGTTTTTGTTTTCGTTTTTGTTTTCGTTTTTGTTTTTGTTTTCCTTTTCGTTTTTGTTTTCGTTTTTGTTTTCGTTTTTGTTTTCGTTTTTGTTTTCGTTTTTGTTTTCGTTTTTGTTTTCGTTTTTGTTTTTGTTTTCGTTTTCGTTTTTGTTTTCGTTTTTGTTTTTGTTTTCCTTTTCGTTTTTGTTTGTGTTTTTGTTTTCGTTTTTGTTTTCGTTTTTGTTTTCGTTTTTGTTTTCGTTTTTGTTTTCGTTTTTGTTTTCGTTTTTGTTTTCGTTTTTGTTTTCGTTTTTGTTTTCGTTTTTGTTTTCGTTTTTGTTTTCGTGTTTGTTTTCGTTTTTGTTTTCGTTTTTGTTTTCGTTTTTGTTTTTGTTTTCGTTTTTGTTTTTGTTTTTGTCCTTGTTTCTGTCCTTGTCTTTGTCTTAATTGGTTTTTGTTTGTACGAGACTAAGTCCAGCGGCATAATGCTCTTCGATCGCACACGACCAAGTCCAGCGGCGTGTCGCTCCTAGGGCTGTTGCGAATACTTAAAAGTCCCTACGGTCAAAATCATTGGGTTGCGACTCACCTTTACGAGTTGCTCGCTCGCTGCGCTCGCTCGGAATGTTATAGCCTTACCTAAAACCAATCCACCTTGCGTTCGTTTTTCGAAAAGACCGCGATTTTCCGATAATTTACAGACGCGCGGGATCGGTTTTGAGGTTAGGCTAGTTTTATAAGAGCGAGCGAAGCGAGCGAGAAGCTACATCAATTCCCGCGCTATAGTTATATATCAAATGTTCTTTACTAACAATTCTCACCGATCGAAAGAAAGTTTCTGATTTGATAGAAGAATAACAGATATGTTTCGCTAGGTACGCGATTCGTGCTGATC
Organism: Bombus pascuorum; assembly: GCF_905332965.1. Lineage (NCBI taxonomy): Eukaryota > Metazoa > Arthropoda > Insecta > Hymenoptera > Apidae > Bombus > Bombus pascuorum. The sequence goes on from NW_026869728.1 coordinate 2,398,651, forward strand.
GATGTATCTCGATGATGTTTTTGTTTTCGTTTTTGTTTTCGTTTTTGTTTTCGTTTTTGTTTTCGTTTTTGTTTTCGTTTTTGTTTTCTTTTTTGTTTTCGTTTTTGTTTTCGTTTTTGTTTTCGTTTTTGTTTTTGTTTTCGTTTTTGTTTTCGTGTTTGTTTTCGTTTTTGTTTTCGTTTTTGTTTTCGTTTTTGTTTTTGTTTTCGTTTTTGTTTTCGTTTTTGTTTTTGTTTTCCTTTTCGTTTTTGTTTTCGTTTTTGTTTTCGTTTTTGTTTTCGTTTTCGTTTTTGTTTTCGTTTTTGTTTTCGTTTTTGTTTTTGTTTTCGTTTTCGTTTTTGTTTTCGTTTTTGTTTTTGTTTTCCTTTTCGTTTTTGTTTGTGTTTTTGTTTTCGTTTTTGTTTTCGTTTTTGTTTTCGTTTTTGTTTTCGTTTTTGTTTTCGTTTTTGTTTTCGTTTTTGTTTTCGTTTTTGTTTTCGTTTTTGTTTTCGTGTTTGTTTTCGTTTTTGTTTTCGTTTTTGTTTTCGTTTTTGTTTTTGTTTTCGTTTTTGTTTTTGTTTTTGTCCTTGTTTCTGTCCTTGTCTTTGTCTTAATTGGTTTTTGTTTGTACGAGACTAAGTCCAGCGGCATAATGCTCTTCGATCGCACACGACCAAGTCCAGCGGCGTGTCGCTCCTAGGGCTGTTGCGAATACTTAAAAGTCCCTACGGTCAAAATCATTGGGTTGCGACTCACCTTTACGAGTTGCTCGCTCGCTGCGCTCGCTCGGAATGTTATAGCCTTACCTAAAACCAATCCACCTTGCGTTCGTTTTTCGAAAAGACCGCGATTTTCCGATAATTTACAGACGCGCGGGATCGGTTTTGAGGTTAGGCTAGTTTTATAAGAGCGAGCGAAGCGAGCGAGAAGCTACATCAATTCCCGCGCTATAGTTATATATCAAATGTTCTTTACTAACAATTCTCACCGATCGAAAGAAAGTTTCTGATTTGATAGAAGAATAACAGATATGTTTCGCTAGGTACGCGATTCGTGCTGATCGATGTATCTCGATGATGTTTTTGTTTTCGTTTTTGTTTTCGTTTTTGTTTTCGTTTTTGTTTTCGTTTTTGTTTTCGTTTTTGTTTTCGTTTTTGTTTTCGTTTTTGTTTTCGTTTTTGTTTTCGTTTTTGTTTTCGTTTTTGTTTTTGTTTTCGTGTTTGTTTTCGTTTTTGTTTTCGTTTTCGTTTTCGTTTTTGTTTTCTTTTTTGTTTTCGTTTTTGTTTTCGTTTTTGTTTTCGTTTTTGTTTTCGTTTTTGTTTTCGTTTTTGTTTTCGTTTTTGTTTTCGTTTTTGTTTTCGTTTTTGTTTTCGTTTTTGATTTCGTTTTTGTTTTCGTTTTTGTTTTCGTTTTTGTTTTCGTTTTTGTTTTCGTTTTTGTTTTCGTTTTTGTTTTCGTTTTTGTTTTCGTGTTTGTTTTCGTTTTTGTTTTCGTTTTTGTTTTCGTTTTTGTTTTTGTTTTCGTTTTTGTTTTTGTTTTTGTCCTTGTTTTTGTTTTTGTCCTTGTTTCTGTCCTTGTCTTTGTCTTAATTGGTTTTTGTTTGTACGAGACTAAGTCCAGCGGCATAATGCTCTTCGATCGCACACGACCAAGTCCAGCGGCGTGTCGCTCCTAGGGCTGTTGCGAATACTTAAAAGTCCCTACGGTCAAAATCATTGGGTTGCGACTCACCTTTACGAGTTGCTCGCTCGCTGCGCTCGCTCGGAATGTTATAGCCTTACCTAAAACTAATCCACCTTGCGTTCGTTTTTCGAAAAGACCGCGATTTTCCGATAATTTACAGACGCGCGGGATCGGTTTTGAGGTTAGGCTAGTTTTATAAGAGCGAGCGAAGCGAGCGAGAAGCTACATCAATTCCCGCGCTATAGTTATATATCAAATGTTCTTTACTAACAATTCTCACCGATCGAAAGAAAGTTTCTGATTTGATAGAAGAATAACAGATATGTTTCGCTAGGTACGCGATTCGTGCTGATCGATGTATCTCGATGATGTTTTTGTTTTCGTTTTTGTTTTCGTTTTTGTTTTCGTTTTTGTTTTCGTTTTTCTTTTCGTGTTTGTTTTCGTTTTTGTTTTCGTTTTTGTTTTCGTTTTTGTTTTCGTTTTTGTTTTCGTTTTTGTTTTCGTTTTTGTTTTCGTTTTTGTTTTCGTTTTCGTTTTTGTTTTCGTTTTTGTTTTCGTTTTTGTTTTCGTTTTTGTTTTCGTTTTTGTTTTCTTTTTTGTTTTCGTTTTTGTTTTCGTTTTTGCTTTCGTTTTTGTTTTTGTTTTCGTTTTTGTTTTCGTGTTTGTTTTCGTTTTTGTTTTCGTTTTTGTTTTCGTTTTTGTTTTTGTTTTCGTTTTTGTTTTCGTTTTTGTTTTTGTTTTCCTTTTCGTTTTTGTTTCCGTTTTTGTTTTCGTTTTTGTTTTCGTTTTTGTTTTCGTTTTTGTTATCGTTTTTGTTTTCGTTTTTGTTTTCGTTTTTGTTTTCGTTTTTGTTTTTGTTTTCGTTTTTGTTTTCGTTTTTGTTTTTGTTTTCCTTTTCGTTTTTGTTTGTGTTTTTGTTTTCGTTTTTGTTTTCGTTTTTGTTTTCGTTTTTGTTTTCGTTTTTGTTTTCGTTTTTGTTTTCGTTTTTGTTTTCGTTTTTGTTTTCGTTTTTGTTTTCGTTTTTGTTTTCGTTTTTGTTTTCGTGTTTGTTTTCGTTTTTGTTTTCGTTTTTGTTTTCGTTTTTGTTTTTGTTTTCGTTTTTGTTTTTGTTTTTGTCCTTGTTTCTGTCCTTGTCTTTGTCTTAATTGGTTTTTGTTTGTACGAGACTAAGTCCAGCGGCATAATGCTCTTCGATCGCACACGACCAAGTCCAGCGGCGTGTCGCTCCTAGGGCTGTTGCGAATACTTAAAAGTCCCTACGGTCAAAATCATTGGGTTGCGACTCACCTTTACGAGTTGCTCGCTCGCTGCGCTCGCTCGGAATGTTATAGCCTTACCTAAAACCAATCCACCTTGCGTTCGTTTTTCGAAAAGACCGCGATTTTCCGATAATTTACAGACGCGCGGGATCGGTTTTGAGGTTAGGCTAGTTTTATAAGAGCGAGCGAAGCGAGCGAGAAGCTACATCAATTCCCGCGCTATAGTTATATATCAAATGTTCTTTACTAACAATTCTCACCGATCGAAAGAAAGTTTCTGATTTGATAGAAGAATAACAGATATGTTTCGCTAGGTACGCGATTCGTGCTGATCGATGTATCTCGATGATGTTTTTGTTTTCGTTTTTGTTTTCGTTTTTGTTTTCGTTTTTGTTTTCGTTTTTGTTTTCGTTTTTCCTTTCGTGTTTGTTTTCGTTTTTGTTTTCGTTTTTGTTTTCTTTTTTGTTTTCGTTTTTGTTTTCGTTTTTGTTTTCTTTTTTGTTTTCGTTTTTGTTTTCGTTTTTCTTTCGTTTTTGTTTTCGTTTTTGTTTTTGTTTTCGTTTTTGTTTTCGTTTTTGTTTTCGTTTTTGTTTTCGTTTTTGTTTTCGTTTTTGTTTTCGTTTTTGTTTTCGTTTTTGTTTTTGTTTTCGTTTTTGTTTTCGTTTTTGTTTTTGTTTTCCTTTTCGTTTTTGTTTGTGTTTTTGTTTTTGTTTTTCTTTTCGTTTTTGTTTGTGTTTTTGTTTTCGTTTTTGTTTTCGTTTTTGTTTTCGTTTTTGTTTTCGTTTTTGTTTTCGTTTTTGTTTTCGTTTTTGTTTTCGTTTTTGTTTTCGTTTTTGTTTTTGTTTTCGTTTTTGTTTTCGTTTTTGTTTTTGTTTTCGTTTTTGTTTTCGTTTTTGTTCTTGTTTTCCTTTTCGTTTTTGTTTGTGTTTTTGTTTTTGTCCTTGTTTCTGTCCTTGTCTTTGTCTTAATTGGTTTTTGTTTGTACGAGACTAAGTCCAGCGGCATAATGCTCTTCGATCGCACACGACCAAGTCCAGCGGCGTGTCGCTCCTAGGGCTGTTGCGAATACTTAAAAGTCCCTACGGTCAAAATCATTGGGTTGCGACTCACCTTTACGAGTTGCTCGCTCGCTGCGCTCGCTCGGAATGTTATAGCCTTACCTAAAACCAATCCACCTTGCGTTCGTTTTTCGAAATGACCGCGATTTTCCGATAATTTACAGACGCGCGGGATCGGTTTTGAGGTTAGGCTAGTTTTATAAGAGCGAGCGAAGCGAGCGAGAAGCTACATCAATTCCCGCGCTATAGTTATATATCAAATGTTCTTTACTAACAATTCTCACCGATCGAAAGAAAGTTTCTGATTTGATAGAAGAATAACAGATATGTTTCGCTAGGTACGCGATTCGTGCTGATCGATGTATCTCGATGATGTTTTTGTTTTCGTATTTGTTTTCGTTTTTGTTTTCGTTTTTGTTTTCGTTTTTGTTTTCGTTTTTGTTTTCGTTTTTGTTTTCGTTTTTGTTTTCGTTTTTGTTTTCTTTTTTGTTTTCGTTTTTGTTTTCGTTTTTGTTTTCGTTTTCGTTTTCGTTTTCGTTTTCGTTTTCGTTTTCGTTTTCGTTTTCGTTTTCGTTTTCGTTTTCGTTTTCGTTTTCGTTTTCGTTTTCGTTTTCGTTTTCGTTTTCGTTTTCGTTTTCGTTTTCGTTTTCGTTTTCGTTTTCGTTTTCGTTTTCGTTTTCGTTTTCGTTTTCGTTTTCGTTTTCGTTTTCGTTTTCGTTTTCGTTTTCGTTTTCGTTTTCGTTTTCGTTTTCGTTTTCGTTTTCGTTTTCGTTTTCGTTTTTGTTTTCGTTTTTGTTTTCGTTTTTGTTTTCGTTTTTGTTTTCGTTTTTGTTTTCGTTTTTGTTTTTGTTTTCGTTTTTGTTTTCGTTTTTGTTTTCGTTTTTGTTTTCGTTTTTGTTTTCGTTTTTGTTTTTGTTTTCGTTTTTGTTTTCGTTTTCGTTTTTGTTTTCCTTTTCGTTTTTGTTTTCGTTTTTGTTTTCGTTTTTGTTTTCGTTTTTGTTTTCGTTTTTGTTTTCGTTTTTGTTTTCGTTTTTGTTTTCGTTTTTGTTTTTGTTTTCGTTTTTGTTTTCGTTTTTGTTTTTGTTTTCCTTTTCGTTTTTGTTTGTGTTTTTGTTTTCGTTTTTGTTTTCGTTTTTGTTTTCGTTTTTGTTTTCGTTTTTGTTTTCGTTTTTGTTTTCGTTTTTGTTTTCGTGTTTGTTTTCGTTTTTGTTTTCGTTTTTGTTTTCGTTTTTGTTTTTGTTTTCGTTTTTGTTTTCGTTTTTGTTTTCGTTTTTGTTTTTGTTTTCGTTTTTGTTTTTGTTTTTGTCCTTGTTTCTGTCCTTGTCTTTGTCTTAATTGGTTTTTGTTTGTACGAGACTAAGTCCAGCGGCATAATGCTCTTCGATCGCACACGACCAAGTCCAGCGGCGTGTCGCTCCTAGGGCTGTTGCGAATACTTAAAAGTCCCTACGGTCAAAATCATTGGGTTGCGACTCACCTTTACGAGTTGCTCGCTCGCTGCGCTCGCTCGGAATGTTATAGCCTTACCTAAAACCAATCCACCTTGCGTTCGTTTTTCGAAAAGACCGCGATTTTCCGATAATTTACAGACGCGCGGGATCGGTTTTGAGGTTAGGCTAGTTTTATAAGAGCGAGCGAAGCGAGCGAGAAGCTACATCAATTCCCGCGCTATAGTTATATATCAAATGTTCTTTACTAACAATTCTCACCGATCGAAAGAAAGTTTCTGATTTGATAGAAGAATAACAGATATGTTTCGCTAGGTACGCGATTCGTGCTGATCGATGTATCTCGATGATGTTTTTGTTTTCGTTTTTGTTTTCGTTTTTGTTTTCGTTTTTGTTTTCGTTTTTGTTTTCGTTTTTGTTTTCGTTTTTGTTTTCGTTTTTGTTTTCGTTTTTGTTTTCGTTTTTGTTTTCGTTTTTGTTTTCGTGTTTGTTTTCGTTTTTGTTTTCGTTTTCGTTTTCGTTTTTGTTTTCTTTTTTGTTTTCGTTTTTGTTTTCGTTTTTGTTTTCGTTTTTGTTTTCGTTTTTGTTTTCGTTTTTGTTTTCGTTTTTGTTTTCGTTTTTGTTTTCGTTTTTGTTTTCGTTTTTGTTTTCGTTTTTGATTTCGTTTTTGTTTTCGTTTTTGTTTTCGTTTTTGTTTTCGTTTTTGTTTTCGTTTTTGTTTTCGTTTTTGTTTTCGTTTTTGTTTTCGTTTTTGTTTTCGTGTTTGTTTTCGTTTTTGTTTTCGTTTTTGTTTTCGTTTTTGTTTTTGTTTTCGTTTTTGTTTTTGTTTTTGTCCTTGTTTCTGTCCTTGTCTTTGTCTTAATTGGTTTTTGTTTGTACGAGACTAAGTCCAGCGGCATAATGCTCTTCGATCGCACACGACCAAGTCCAGCGGCGTGTCGCTCCTAGGGCTGTTGCGAATACTTAAAAGTCCCTACGGTCAAAATCATTGGGTTGCGACTCACCTTTACGAGTTGCTCGCTCGCTGCGCTCGCTCGGAATGTTATAGCCTTACCTAAAACCAATCCACCTTGCGTTCGTTTTTCGAAAAGACCGCGATTTTCCGATAATTTACAGACGCGCGGGATCGGTTTTGAGGTTAGGCTAGTTTTATAAGAGCGAGCGAAGCGAGCGAGAAGCTACATCAATTCCCGCGCTATAGTTATATATCAACTGTTCTTTACTAACAATTCTCACCGATCGAAAGAAAGTTTCTGATTTGATAGAAGAATAACAGATATGTTTCGCTAGGTACGCGATTCGTGCTGATCGATGTATCTCGATGATGTTTTTGTTTTCGTTTTTGTTTTCGTTTTTGTTTTCGTTTTTGTTTTCGTTTTCGTTTTCGTTTTCGTTTTCGTTTTTGTTTTCGTTTTTGTTTTCGTTTTTGTTTTCGTTTTTGTTTTCGTTTTTGTTTTCGTTTTTGTTTTCGTTTTTGTTTTCGTTTTTGTTTTCGTGTTTGTTTTCGTTTTTGTTTTCGTTTTTGTTTTCTTTTTTGTTTTCGTTTTTGTTTTCGTTTTTGTTTTCGTTTTTGTTTTCGTTTTTGTTTTCGTTTTTGTTTTCGTTTTTGTTTTCGTTTTTGTTTTCGTTTTTGTTTTCGTTTTTGATTTCGTTTTTGTTTTCGTTTTTGTTTTCGTTTTTGTTTTCGTTTTTGTTTTCGTTTTTGTTTTCGTTTTTGTTTTCGTTTTTGTTTTCGTTTTTGTTTTCGTTTTTGTTTTCGTGTTTGTTTTCGTTTTTGTTTTCGTTTTTGTTTTCGTTTTTGTTTTTGTTTTCGTTTTTGTTTTCGTTTTTGTTTTCGTTTTTGTTTTCGTTTTTGTTTTCGTTTTTGTTTTCGTTTTTGTTTTTGTTTTCGTTTTTGTTTTCGTTTTTGTTTTTGTTTTCCTTTTCGTTTTTGTTTGTGTTTTTGTTTTCGTTTTTGTTTTCGTTTTCGTTTTCGTTTTCGTTTTTGTTTTCGTTTTTGTTTTCGTTTTTGTTTTCGTTTTTGTTTTCGTTTTTGTTTTTGTTTTCGTTTTTGTTTTCGTGTTTGTTTTCGTTTTTGTTTTCGTTTTTGTTTTCGTTTTTGTTTTTGTTTTTGATTTGTTTTTGTTTTCCTTTTCGTTTTTGTTTGTGTTTTTGTTTTCGTTTTTGTTTTCGTTTTTGTTTTCGTTTTTGTTTTCGTTTTTGTTTTCGTTTTTGTTTTCGTTTTTGTTTTCGTGTTTGTTTTCGTTTTTGTTTTCGTTTTTGTTTTCGTTTTTGTTTTCGTTTTTGTTTTCGTTTTTGTTTTCGTTTTTGTTTTTGTTTTCGTTTTTGTTTTCGTTTTTGTTTTTGTTTTCCTTTTCGTTTTTGTTTGTGTTTTTGTTTTTGTTTTTGTCCTTGTTTCTGTCCTTGTCTTTGTCTTAATTGGTTTTTGTTTGTACGAGACTAAGTCCAGCGGCATAATGCTCTTCGATCGCACACGACCAAGTCCAGCGGCGTGTCGCTCCTAGGGCTGTTGCGAATACTTAAAAGTCCCTACGGTCAAAATCATTGGGTTGCGACTCACCTTTACGAGTTGCTCGCTCGCTGCGCTCGCTCGGAATGTTATAGCCTTACCTAAAACCAATCCACCTTGCGTTCGTTTTTCGAAAAGACCGCGATTTTCCGATAATTTACAGACGCGCGGGATCGGTTTTGAGGTTAGGCTAGTTTTATAAGAGCGAGCGAAGCGAGCGAGAAGCTACATCAATTCCCGCGCTATAGTTATATATCAAATGTTCTTTACTAACAATTCTCACCGATCGAAAGAAAGTTTCTGATTTGATAGAAGAATAACAGATATGTTTCGCTAGGTACGCGATTCGTGCTGATCGATGTATCTCGATGATGTTGTTGTTTTCGTTTTTGTTTTCGTTTTTGTTTTCGTTTTTGTTTTCGTTTTTCTTTTCGTGTTTGTTTTCGTTTTTGTTTTCGTTTTTGTTTTCTTTTTTGTTTTCGTTTTTGTTTTCGTTTTTGTTTTCTTTTTTGTTTTCGTTTTTGTTTTCGTTTTTGTTTTCGTTTTTGTTTTCGTTTTTGTTTTCGTTTTTGTTTTCGTTTTTGTTTTCGTTTTTGTTTTCGTTTTTGTTTTCGTTTTTGTTTTTGTTTTCGTTTTTGTTTTCGTTTTTGTTTTCGTTTTTGTTTTCGTTTTTGTTTTCGTTTTTGTTTTCGTTTTTGTTTTTGTTTTCGTTTTTGTTTTCGTTTTTGTTTTTGTTTTCCTTTTCGTTTTTGTTTGTGTTTTTGTTTTCGTTTTTGTATTCGTTTTTGTTTTCGTTTTTGTTTTCGTTTTTGTTTTCGTTTTTGTTTTTGTTTTCGTTTTTGTTTTCGTGTTTGTTTTCGTTTTTGCTTTCGTTTTTGTTTTCGTTTTTGTTTTTGTTTTTGTTTTTGTTTTTGTTTTCCTTTTCGTTTTTGTTTGTGTTTTGGTTTTCGTTTTTGTTTGTGTTTTTGTTTTCGATTTTGTTTTCGTTTTTGTTTTCGTTTTTGTTTTCGTTTTTGTTTTCGTGTTTGTTTTCGTTTTTGTTTTCGTGTTTGTTTTCGTTTTTGTTTTCGTTTTTGTTTTCGTTTTTGTTTTCGTTTTTGTTTTCGTTTTTGTTTTCGTTTTTGTTTTCGTTTTTGTTTTCGTTTTTGTTTTTGTTTTCGTTTTTGTTTTCGTGTTTGTTTTCGTTTTTGCTTTCGTTTTTGTTTTCGTTTTTGTTTTCGTTTTTGTTTTCGTTTTTGTTTTCGTTTTTGTTTTTGTTTTCGTTTTTGTTTTTGTTTTCGTTTTTGTTTTCGTTTTTGTTTTCGTTTTTGTTTTCGTTTTTGTTTTCGTTTTTGTTTTCGTTTTTGTTTTTGTTTTCGTTTTTGTTTTCGTTTTTGTTTTTGTTTTCCTTTTCGTTTTTGTTTGTGTTTTTGTTTTCGTTTTTGTTTTCGTTTTTGTTTTCGTTTTTGTTTTCGTTTTTGTTTTCGTTTTTGTTTTCGTTTTTGTTTTCGTGTTTGTTTTCGTTTTTGTTTTCGTTTTTGTTTTCGTTTTTGTTTTTGTTTCGTTTTTGTTTTCGTTTTTGTTTTTGTTTTCCTTTTCGTTTTTGTTTGTGTTTTTGTTTTTGTCCTTGTTTCTGTCCTTGTCTTTGTCTTAATTGGTTTTTGTTTGTACGAGACTAAGTCCAGCGGCATAATGCTCTTCGATCGCACACGACCAAGTCCAGCGGCGTGTCGCTCCTAGGGCTGTTGCGAATACTTAAAAGTCCCTACGGTCAAAATCATTGGGTTGCGACTCACCTTTACGAGTTGCTCGCTCGCTGCGCTCGCTCGGAATGTTATAGCCTTACCTAAAACCAATCCACCTTGCGTTCGTTTTTCGAAAAGACCGCGATTTTCCGATAATTTACAGACGCGCGGGATCGGTTTTGAGGTTAGGCTAGTTTTATAAGAGCGAGCGAAGCGAGCGAGAAGCTACATCAATTCCCGCGCTATAGTTATATATCAACTGTTCTTTACTAACAATTCTCACCGATCGAAAGAAAGTTTCTGATTTGATAGAAGAATAACAGATATGTTTCGCTAGGTACGCGATTCGTGCTGATCGATGTATCTCGATGATGTTTTTGTTTTCGTTTTTGTTTTCGTTTTTGTTTTCGTTTTTGTTTTCGTTTTTGTTTTCGTTTTTGTTTTCGTTTTTGTTTTCGTTTTTGTTTTCGATTTTGTTTTCGTTTTTGTTTTCGTTTTTGTTTTCGTTTTTGTTTTCGTTTTTGTTTTCGTTTTTGTTTTCGTTTTTGTTTTCGTGTTTGTTTTCGTTTTTGTTTTCGTTTTTGTTTTCTTTTTTGTTTTCGTTTTTGTTTTCGTTTTTGTTTTCGTTTTTGTTTTCGTTTTTGTTTTCGTTTTTGTTTTCGTTTTTGTTTTCGTTTTTGTTTTCGTTTTTGTTTTCGTTTTTGATTTCGTTTTTGTTTTCGTTTTTGTTTTCGTTTTTGTTTTCGTTTTTGTTTTCGTTTTTGTTTTCGTTTTTGTTTTCGTTTTTGTTTTCGTTTTTGTTTTCGTGTTTGTTTTCGTTTTTGTTTTCGTTTTTGTTTTCGTTTTTGTTTTTGTTTTCGTTTTTGTTTTCGTTTTTGTTTTCGTTTTTGTTTTCGTTTTTGTTTTCGTTTTTGTTTTCGTTTTTGTTTTTGTTTTCGTTTTTGTTTTCGTTTTTGTTTTTGTTTTCCTTTTCGTTTTTGTTTGTGTTTTTGTTTTCGTTTTTGTTTTCGTTTTCGTTTTCGTTTTCGTTTTTGTTTTCGTTTTTGTTTTCGTTTTTGTTTTCGTTTTTGTTTTTGTTTTCGTTTTTGTTTTCGTGTTTGTTTTCGTTTTTGTTTTCGTTTTTGTTTTCGTTTTTGTTTTTGTTTTTGATTTGTTTTTGTTTTCCTTTCGTTTTTGTTTGTGTTTTTGTTTTCGTTTTTGTTTTCGTTTTTGTTTTCGTTTTTGTTTTCGTTTTTGTTTTCGTTTTTGTTTTCGTTTTTGTTTTCGTGTTTGTTTTCGTTTTTGTTTTCGTTTTTGTTTTCGTTTTTGTTTTCGTTTTTGTTTTCGTTTTTGTTTTCGTTTTTGTTTTCGTTTTTGTTTTCGTTTTTGTTTTCGTTTTTGTTTTCGTTTTTGTTTTCGTTTTTGTTTTCGTTTTTGATTTCGTTTTTGTTTTCGTTTTTGTTTTCGTTTTTGTTTTCGTTTTTGTTTTCGTTTTTGTTTTCGTTTTTGTTTTCGTTTTTGTTTTCGTTTTTGTTTTCGTTTTCGTTTTTGTTTTCGTTTTTGTTTTCGTTTTTGTTTTCGTTTTTGTTTTCGTTTTTGTTTTTGTTTTCCTTTTCGTTTTTGTTTGTGTTTTTGTTTTCGTTTTTGTTTTCGTTTTTGTTTTCGTTTCTGTTTTCGTTTTTGTTTTCGTTTTTGTTTTTGTTTTCCTTTTCGTTTTTGTTTGTGTTTTTGTTTTCGTTTTTGTTTTCGTTTTTGTTTTCGTTTTTGTTTTCGTTTTTGTTTTCGTTTTTGTTTTCGTTTTTGTTTTCGTTTTTGTTTTCGTTTTTGTTTTCGTTTTTGTTTTTGTTTTCGTTTTTGTTTTCGTTTTTGTTTTTGTTTTCCTTTTCGTTTTTGTTTGTGTTTTTGTTTTCGTTTTTGTTTTCGTTTTTGTTTTCGTTTTTGTTTTCGTTTTTGTTTTCGTTTTTGTTTTTGTTTTCCTTTTCGTTTTTGTTTGTGTTTTTGTTTTCGTTTTTGTTTTCGTTTTTGTTTTCGTTTTTGTTTTCGTTTTTGTTTTCGTTTTTGTTTTCGTGTTTGTTTTCGTGTTTGTTTTCGTTTTTGTTTTCGTTTTTGTTTTCGTTTTTGTTTTTGTTTTCGTTTTTGTTTTCGTTTTTGTTTTTGTTTTCCTTTTCGTTTTTGTTTGTGTTTTTGTTTTTGTCCTTGTTTCTGTCCTTGTCTTTGTCTTAATTGGTTTTTGTTTGTACGAGACTAAGTCCAGCGGCATAATGCTCTTCGATCGCACACGACCAAGTCCAGCGGCGTGTCGCTCCTAGGGCTGTTGCGAATACTTAAAAGTCCCTACGGTCAAAATCATTGGGTTGCGACTCACCTTTACGAGTTGCTCGCTCGCTGCGCTCGCTCGGAATGTTATAGCCTTACCTAAAACCAATCCACCTTGCGTTCGTTTTTCGAAAAGACCGCGATTTTCCGATAATTTACAGACGCGCGGGGTCGGTTTTGAGGTTAGGCTAGTTTTATAAGAGCGAGCGAAGCGAGCGAGAAGCTACTTCAATTCCCGCGCTATAGTAATATATCAAATGTTCTTTACTAACAATTCTCACCGATCGAAAGAAAGTTTCTGATTTGATAGAAGAATAACAGATATGTTTCTCTAGGTACACGATTCGTGCTGATCGATGTATCTCGATGATGTTTTTGTTTTCGTTTTTGTTTTTGTTTTCGTTTTTGTTTTCGTTTTTGTTTTCGTTTTTGTTTTCGTTTTTGTTTTCGTGTTTGTTTTCGTTTTTGTTTTCGTTTTTGTTTTCGTTTTTGTTTTTGTTTTCGTTTTTGTTTTCGTTTTTGTTTTCGTTTTTGTTTTCGTTTTTGTTTTCGTTTTTGTTTTCGTTTTTGTTTTTGTTTTCGTTTTTGTTTTCGTTTTTGTTTTTGTTTTCCTTTTCGTTTTTGTTTGTGTTTTTGTTTTCGTTTTTGTTTTCGTTTTCGTTTTCGTTTTTGTTTTCGTTTTTGTTTTCGTTTTTGTTTTCGTTTTTGTTTTTGTTTTCGTTTTTGTTTTCGTGTTTGTTTTCGTTTTTGTTTTCGTTTTTGTTTTCGTTTTTGTTTTTGTTTTTGATTTGTTTTTGTTTTCCTTTTCGTTTTTGTTTGTGTTTTTGTTTTCGTTTTTGTTTTCGTTTTTGTTTTCGTTTTTGTTTTCGTTTTTGTTTTCGTTTTTGTTTTCGTTTTTGTTTTCGTGTTTGTTTTCGTTTTTGTTTTCGTTTTTGTTTTCGTTTTTGTTTTCGTTTTTGTTTTCGTTTTTGTTTTCGTTTTTGTTTTCGTTTTTGTTTTCGTTTTTGTTTTCGTTTTTGTTTTCGTTTTTGTTTTCGTTTTTGTTTTCGTTTTTGATTTCGTTTTTGTTTTCGTTTTTGTTTTCGTTTTTGTTTTCGTTTTTGTTTTCGTTTTTGTTTTCGTTTTTGTTTTCGTTTTTGTTTTCGTTTTTGTTTTTGTTTTCGTTTTTGTTTTCGTTTTTGTTTTCGTTTTTGTTTTCGTTTTTGTTTTCGTTTTTGTTTTCGTTTTTGTTTTCGTTTTTGTTTTTGTTTTCGTTTTTGTTTTCGTTTTTGTTTTTGTTTTCCTTTTCGTTTTTGTTTGTGTTTTTGTTTTCGTTTTTGTTTTCGTTTTTGTTTTCGTTTTTGTTTTCGTTTTTGTTTTCGTTTTTGTTTTCGTTTTTGTTTTTGTTTTCCTTTTCGTTTTTGTTTGTGTTTTTGTTTTCGTTTTTGTTTTCGTTTTTGTTTTCGTTTTTGTTTTCGTTTTTGTTTTCGTTTTTGTTTTCGTGTTTGTTTTCGTGTTTGTTTTCGTTTTTGTTTTCGTTTTTGTTTTCGTTTTTGTTTTTGTTTTCGTTTTTGTTTTCGTTTTTGTTTTTGTTTTCCTTTTCGTTTTTGTTTGTGTTTTTGTTTTTGTCCTTGTTTCTGTCCTTGTCTTTGTCTTAATTGGTTTTTGTTTGTACGAGACTAAGTCCAGCGGCATAATGCTCTTCGATCGCACACGACCAAGTCCAGCGGCGTGTCGCTCCTAGGGCTGTTGCGAATACTTAAAAGTCCCTACGGTCAAAATCATTGGGTTGCGACTCACCTTTACGAGTTGCTCGCTCGCTGCGCTCGCTCGGAATGTTATAGCCTTACCTAAAACCAATCCACCTTGCGTTCGTTTTTCGAAAAGACCGCGATTTTCCGATAATTTACAGACGCGCGGGATCGGTTTTGAGGTTAGGCTAGTTTTATAAGAGCGAGCGAAGCGAGCGAGAAGCTACATCAATTCCCGCGCTATAGTTATATATCAAATGTTCTTTACTAACAATTCTCACCGATCGAAAGAAAGTTTCTGATTTGATAGAAGAATAACAGATATGTTTCGCTAGGTACGCGATTCGTGCTGATCGATGTATCTCGATGATGTTTTTGTTTTCGTTTTTGTTTTCGTTTTTGTTTTCGTTTTTGTTTTCGTTTTTGTTTTCGTTTTTGTTTTCGTTTTTGTTTTCGTTTTTGTTTTCGTTTTTGTTTTCGTTTTTGTTTTCGTTTTTGTTTTCGTTTTTGTTTTCGTGTTTGTTTTCGTTTTTGTTTTCGTTTTCGTTTTCGTTTTTGTTTTCTTTTTTGTTTTCGTTTTTGTTTTCGTTTTTGTTTTCGTTTTTGTTTTCGTTTTTGTTTTCGTTTTTGTTTTCGTTTTTGTTTTTGTCCTTGTTTCTGTCCTTGTCCTTGTCTTAATTGGTTTTTGTTTGTACGAGACTAAGTCCAGCGGCATAATGCTCTTCGATCCCACACGACCAAGTCCAGCGGCGTGTCGCTCCTAGGGCTGTTGCGAATACTTAAAAGTCCCTACGGTCAAAATCATTGGGTTGCGACTCACCTTTACGAGTTGCTCGCTCGCTGCGCTCGCTCGGAATGTTATAGCCTTACCTAAAACCAATCCACCTTGCGTTCGTTTTTCGAAAAGACCGCGATTTTCCGATAATTTACAGACGCGCGGGATCGGTTTTGAGGTTAGGCTAGTTTTATAAGAGCGAGCGAAGCGAGCGAGAAGCTACATCAATTCCCGCGCTATAGTTATATATCAAATGTTCTTTACTAACAATTCTCACCGATCGAAAGAAAGTTTCTGATTTGATAGAAGAATAACAGATATGTTTCGCTAGGTACGCGATTCGTGCTGATCGATGTATCTCGATGATGTTTTTGTTTTCGTTTTTGTTTTCGTTTTTGTTTTCGTTTTTGTTTTCGTTTTTGTTTTCGTTTTTGTTTTCGTTTTTGTTTTCGTTTTTGTTTTCGTTTTTGTTTTCGTTTTTGTTTTCGTTTTTGTTTTCGTTTTTGTTTTCGTTTTTGTTTTCGTTTTTGTTTTCGTTTTCGTTTTTGTTTTTGTTTTCGTTTTTGTTTTCGTGTTTGTTTTCGTTTTTGTTTTCTTTTTTGTTTTCGTTTTTTTTTCGTTTTTGTTTTCGTTTTTGTTTTCGTTTTTGTTTTCGTTTTTGTTTTCGTTTTTGTTTTCGTTTTTGTTTTCGTTTTTGTTTTCGTTTTCGTTTTTGTTTTCGTTTTTGTTTTCGTTTTTGTTTTTGTTTTCGTTTTTGTTTTCGTTTTTGTTTTCGTTTTTGTTTTCGTTTTTGTTTTCGTTTTCTTTTTTGTTTTCGTTTTTGTTTTCGTTTTTGTTTTCGTTTTTGTTTTTGTATTCGTTTTCGTTTTCGTTTTCGTTTTTGTTTTCGTTTTTGTTTTCGTTTTTGTTTTTGTTTTCGTTTTTGTTTTCGTTTTTGTTTTCGTTTTTGTTTTCGTTTTTGTTTTCGTTTTTGTTTTCGTTTTTGTTTTCGTTTTTGTTTTCGTTTTTGTTTTTGTTTTCGTTTTTGTTTTCGTTTTTGTTTTTGTTTTCCTTTTCGTTTTTGTTTGTGTTTTTGTTTTCGTTTTTGTTTTCGTTTTTGATTTCGTTTTTGTTTTCGTTTTTGTTTTCGTTTTTGTTTTCGTTTTTGTTTTCGTTTTTGTTTTCGTTTTTGTTTTCGTTTTTGTTTTCGTGTTTGTTTTCGTTTTTGTTTTCGTTTTCGTTTTTTTTTGTTTTTGTTTTTGATTTTGTTTTTGTTTTTGTCCTTGTTTCTGTCCTTGTCTTTGTCTTAATTGGTTTTTGTTTGTACGAGACTAAGTCCAGCGGCATAATGCTCTTCGATCCCACACGACCAAGTCCAGCGGCGTGTCGCTCCTAGGGCTGTTGCGAATACTTAAAAGTCCCTACGGTCAAAATCATTGGGTTGCGACTCACCTTTACGAGTTGCTCGCTCGCTGCGCTCGCTCGGAATGTTATAGCCTTACCTAAAACCAATCCACCTTGCGTTCGTTTTTCGAAAAGACCGCGATTTTCCGATAATTTACAGACGCGCGGGATCGGTTTTGAGGTTAGGCTAGTTTTATAAGAGCGAGCGAAGCGAGCGAGAAGCTACATCAATTCCCGCGCTATAGTTATATATCAAATGTTCTTTACTAACAATTCTCACCGATCGAAAGAAAGTTTCTGATTTGATAGAAGAATAACAGATATGTTTCGCTAGGTACGCGATTCGTGCTGATCGATGTATCTCGATGATGTTGTTGTTTTCGTTTTTGTTTTCGTTTTTGTTTTCGTTTTTGTTTTCGTTTTTCTTTTCGTGTTTGTTTTCGTTTTTGTTTTCGTTTTTGTTTTCTTTTTTTTTTTCGTTTTTGTTTTCGTTTTTGTTTTCTTTTTTGTTTTCGTTTTTGTTTTCGTTTTTGTTTTCGTTTTTGTTTTCGTTTTTGTTTTCGTTTTTGTTTTCGTTTTTGTTTTCGTTTTTGTTTTCGTTTTTGTTTTCGTTTTTGTTTTTGTTTTCGTTTTTGTTTTCGTTTTTGTTTTCGTTTTTGTTTTCGTTTTTGTTTTCGTTTTTGTTTTCGTTTTTGTTTTCGTTTTTGTTTTCGTTTTTGTTTTCGTTTTTGTTTTCGTTTTTGTTTTCGTGTTTGTTTTCGTTTTTGTTTTCGTTTTTGTTTTTGTTTTCGTTTTTGTTTTTGTTTTTGTCCTTGTTTCTGTCCTTGTCTTTGTCTTAATTGGTTTTTGTTTGTACGAGACTAAGTCCAGCGGCATAATGCTCTTCGATCCCACACGACCAAGTCCAGCGGCGTGTCGCTCCTAGGGCTGTTGCGAATACTTAAAAGTCCCTACGGTCAAAATCATTGGGTTGCGACTCACCTTTACGAGTTGCTCGCTCGCTGCGCTCGCTCGGAATGTTATAGCCTTACCTAAAACCAATCCACCTTGCGTTCGTTTTTCGAAAAGACCGCGATTTTCCGATAATTTACAGACGCGCGGGATCGGTTTTGAGGTTAGGCTAGTTTTATAAGAGCGAGCGAAGCGAGCGAGAAGCTACATCAATTCCCGCGCTATAGTTATATATCAAATGTTCTTTACTAACAATTCTCACCGATCGAAAGAAAGTTTCTGATTTGATAGAAGAATAACAGATATGTTTCGCTAGGTACGCGATTCGTGCTGATCGATGTATCTCGATGATGTTTTTGTTTTCGTTTTTGTTTTCGTTTTTGTTTTCGTTTTTGTTTTCGTTTTTCTTTTCGTGTTTGTTTTCGTTTTTGTTTTCTTTTTTGTTTTCGTTTTTGTTTTCGTTTTTGTTTTCTTTTTTGTTTTCGTTTTTGTTTTCGTTTTTGTTTTCGTTTTTGTTTTCGTTTTTGTTTTTGTTTTCGTTTTTGTTTTCGTTTTTGTTTTTGTTTTCCTTTTCGTTTTTGTTTGTGTTTTTGTTTTCGTTTTTGTTTTCGTTTTTGTTTTCGTTTTTGTTTTCGTTTTTGTTTTCGTTTTTGTTTTCGTTTTTGTTTTCGTGTTTGTTTTCGTTTTTGTTTTCGTTTTTGTTTTCGTTTTTGTTTTCGTTTTTGTTTTCGTTTTTGTTTTCGTTTTTGTTTTCGTTTTTGTTTTCGTTTTTGTTTTCGTTTTTGTTTTTGTTTTCCTTTTCGTTTTTGTTTGTGTTTTTGTTTTCGTTTTTGTTTTCTTTTTTGTTTTCGTTTTCGTTTTCGTTTTAGTTTTCTTTTTTGTTTTCGTTTTTGTTTTCGTTTTTGTTTTCGTTTTTGTTTTCGTTTTTGTTTTCGTTTTTGTTTTCGTTTTTGTTTTCGTTTTTGTTTTCGTTTTTGTTTTCGTTTTTGTTTTCGTTTTTGTTTTCGTTTTTGTTTTCGTTTTTGATTTCGTTTTTGTTTTCGTTTTTGTTTTTGTTTTCCTTTTCGTTTTTGTTTTCGTTTTTGTTTTCGTTTTTGTTTTCGTTTTTGTTTTCGTGTTTGTTTTCGTTTTTGTTTTCGTTTTTGTTTTCGTTTTTGTTTTCGTTTTTGTTTTCGTTTTTGTTTTCGTTTTTGTTTTCGTTTTTGTTTTCGTTTTTGTTTTCGTTTTTGTTTTTGTTTTCCTTTTCGTTTTTGTTTGTGTTTTTGTTTTCGTTTTTGTTTTCTTTTTTGTTTTCGTTTTCGTTTTCGTTTTAGTTTTCTTTTTTGTTTTCGTTTTTGTTTTCGTTTTTGTTTTTGTTTTTGTTTTCGTTTTTGTTTTCGTTTTTGTTTTCGTTTTTGTTTTCGTTTTTGTTTTCGTTTTTGTTTTCGTTTTTGTTTTCGTTTTTGTTTTCGTTTTTGTTTTCGTTTTTGATTTCGTTTTTGTTTTCGTTTTTGTTTTTGTTTTCCTTTTCGTTTTTGTTTTCGTTTTTGTTTTCGTTTTTGTTTTCGTTTTTGTTTTCGTTTTTGTTTTTGTTTTCGTTTTTGTTTTCGTTTTTGTTTTCGTTTGTTTTCGTTTTTGTTTTCGTTTTTGTTTTCGTTTTTGTTTTTGTTTTCCTTTTCGTTTTTGTTTGTGTTTTTGTTTTCGTTTTTGTTTTCGTTTTTGTTTTCGTTTTTGTTTTCGTTTTTGTTTTCGTTTTTGTTTTCGTTTTTGTTTTCGTTTTTGTTTTCGTTTTTGTTTTCGTTTTTGTTTTTGTTTTCGTTTTTGTTTTCGTTTTTGTTTTCGTGTTTGTTTTCGTTTTTGTTTTCGTTTTCGTTTTCGTTTTTGTTTTCTTTTTTGTTTTCGTTTTCGTTTTCGTTTTAGTTTTCTTTTTTGTTTTCGTTTTTGTTTTCGTTTTTGATTTCGTTTTTGTTTGTGTTTTTGTTTTCGTTTTTGTTTTCGTTTTTGATTTCGTTTTTGTTTTCGTTTTTGTTTTCGTTTTTGTTTTCGTTTTTGTTTTCGTTTTTGTTTTCGTTTTTGT
>NW_026869728.1:2420000-2422500 GCF_905332965.1 Bombus pascuorum
TAACAGATATGTTTCGCTAGGTACGCGATTCGTGCTGATCGATGTATCTCGATGATGTTTTTGTTTTCGTTTTTGTTTTCGTTTTTGTTTTCGTTTTTGTTTTCGTTTTTCTTTTCGTGTTTGTTTTCGTTTTTGTTTTCTTTTTTGTTTTCGTTTTTGTTTTCGTTTTTGTTTTCTTTTTTGTTTTCGTTTTTGTTTTCGTTTTTGTTTTCGTTTTTGTTTTCGTTTTTGTTTTCGTTTTTGTTTTCGTTTTTGTTTTCGTTTTTGTTTTCGTTTTTGTTTTCGTTTTTGTTTTTGTTTTTGTTTTCGTTTTTGTTTTCGTTTTTGTTTTCGTTTTTGTTTTCGTTTTTGTTTTCGTTTTTGTTTTCGTTTTTGTTTTCGTTTTTGTTTTTGTTTTCGTTTTTGTTTTCGTTTTTGTTTTTGTTTTCCTTTTCGTTTTTGTTTTCGTTTTTGTTTTCGTTTTTGTTTTCGTTTTTGTTTTCGTTTTTGTTTTCGTTTTTGTTTTCGTTTTTGTTTTCGTGTTTGTTTTTGTTTTTGTTTTCCTTTTCGTTTTTGTTTGTGTTTTTGTTTTTGTCCTTGTTTCTGTCCTTGTCTTTGTCTTAATTGGTTTTTGTTTGTACGAGACTAAGTCCAGCGGCATAATGCTCTTCGATCCCACACGACCAAGTCCAGCGGCGTGTCGCTCCTAGGGCTGTTGCGAATACTTAAAAGTCCCTACGGTCAAAATCATTGGGTTGGGACTCACCTTTACGAGTTGCTCGCTCGCTGCGCTCGCTCGGAATGTTATAGCCTTACCTAAAACCAATCCACCTTGCGTTCGTTTTTCGAAAAGACCGCGATTTTCCGATAATTTACAGACGCGCGGGATCGGTTTTGAGGTTAGGCTAGTTTTATAAGAGCGAGCGAAGCGAGCGAGAAGCTACATCAATTCCCGCGCTATAGTTATATATCAAATGTTCTTTACTAACAATTCTCACCGATCGAAAGAAAGTTTCTGATTTGATAGAAGAATAACAGATATGTTTCGCTAGGTACGCGATTCGTGCTGATCGATGTATCTCGATGATGTTTTTGTTTTCGTTTTTGTTTTCGTTTTTGTTTTCGTTTTTGTTTTCGTTTTTCTTTTCGTGTTTGTTTTCGTTTTTGTTTTCTTTTTTGTTTTCGTTTTTGTTTTCGTTTTTGTTTTCTTTTTTGTTTTCGTTTTTGTTTTCGTTTTTGTTTTCGTTTTTGTTTTCGTTTTTGTTTTCGTTTTTGTTTTCGTTTTTGTTTTCGTTTTTGTTTTCGTTTTTGTTTTCGTTTTTGTTTTTGTTTTTGTTTTCGTTTTTGTTTTCGTTTTTGTTTTCGTTTTTGTTTTCGTTTTTGTTTTCGTTTTTGTTTTCGTTTTTGTTTTCGTTTTTGTTTTTGTTTTCGTTTTTGTTTTCGTTTTTGTTTTTGTTTTCCTTTTCGTTTTTGTTTTCGTTTTTGTTTTCGTTTTTGTTTTCGTTTTTGTTTTCGTTTTTGTTTTCGTTTTTGTTTTCGTTTTTGTTTTCGTGTTTGTTTTTGTTTTTGTTTTCCTTTTCGTTTTTGTTTGTGTTTTTGTTTTTGTCCTTGTTTCTGTCCTTGTCTTTGTCTTAATTGGTTTTTGTTTGTACGAGACTAAGTCCAGCGGCATAATGCTCTTCGATCCCACACGACCAAGTCCAGCGGCGTGTCGCTCCTAGGGCTGTTGCGAATACTTAAAAGTCCCTACGGTCAAAATCATTGGGTTGCGACTCACCTTTACGAGTTGCTCGCTCGCTGCGCTCGCTCGGAATGTTATAGCCTTACCTAAAACCAATCCACCTTGCGTTCGTTTTTCGAAAAGACCGCGATTTTCCGATAATTTACAGACGCGCGGGATCGGTTTTGAGGTTAGGCTAGTTTTATAAGAGCGAGCGAAGCGAGCGAGAAGCTACATCAATTCCCGCGCTATAGTTATATATCAAATGTTCTTTACTAACAATTCTCACCGATCGAAAGAAAGTTTCTGATTTGATAGAAGAATAACAGATATGTTTCGCTAGGTACGCGATTCGTGCTGATCGATGTATCTCGATGATGTTTTTGTTTTCGTTTTTGTTTTCGTTTTTGTTTTCGTTTTTGTTTTCGTTTTTCTTTTCGTGTTTGTTTTCGTTTTTGTTTTCTTTTTTGTTTTCGTTTTTGTTTTCGTTTTTGTTTTCTTTTTTGTTTTCGTTTTTGTTTTCGTTTTTGTTTTCGTTTTTGTTTTCGTTTTTGTTTTTGTTTTCGTTTTTGTTTTCGTTTTTGTTTTTGTTTTCCTTTTCGTTTTTGTTTGTGTTTTTGTTTTCGTTTTTGTTTTCGTTTTTGTTTTCGTTTTTGTTTTCGTTTTTGTTTTCGTTTTTGTTTTCGTTTTTGTTTTCGTTTTTGTTTTCGTTTTTGTTTTCGTTTTTGTTTTCGTTTTTGTTTTTGTTTTCGTTTTTGTTTTCGTTTTTGTTTTCGTTTTTGTTTTCGTTTTCTTTTTTGT
>NW_026869728.1:2427500-2455000 GCF_905332965.1 Bombus pascuorum
TTTCTGTCCTTGTCTTTGTCTTAATTGGTTTTTGTTTGTACGAGACTAAGTCCAGCGGCATAATGCTCTTCGATCGCACACGACCAAGTCCAGCGGCGTGTCGCTCCTAGGGCTGTTGCGAATACTTAAAAGTCCCTACGGTCAAAATCATTGGGTTGCGACTCACCTGTACGAGTTGCTCGCTCGCTGCGCTCGCTCGGAATGTTATAGCCTTACCTAAAACCAATCCACCTTGCGTTCGTTTTTCGAAAAGACCGCGATTTTCCGATAATTTACAGACGCGCGGGATCGGTTTTGAGGTTAGGCTAGTTTTATAAGAGCGAGCGAAGCGAGCGAGAAGCTACATCAATTCCCGCGCTATAGTTATATATCAAATGTTCTTTACTAACAATTCTCACCGATCGAAAGAAAGTTTCTGATTTGATAGAAGAATAACAGATATGTTTCGCTAGGTACGCGATTCGTGCTGATCGATGTATCTCGATGATGTTTTTGTTTTCGTTTTTGTTTTCGTTTTTGTTTTCGTTTTTGTTTTCGTTTTTCTTTTCGTGTTTGTTTTCGTTTTTGTTTTCTTTTTTGTTTTCGTTTTTGTTTTCGTTTTTGTTTTCTTTTTTGTTTTCGTTTTTGTTTTCGTTTTTGTTTTCGTTTTTGTTTTCGTTTTTGTTTTCGTTTTTGTTTTCGTTTTTGTTTTCGTTTTTGTTTTCGTTTTTGTTTTCGTTTTTGTTTTTGTTTTTGTTTTCGTTTTTGTTTTCGTTTTTGTTTTCGTTTTTGTTTTCGTTTTTGTTTTCGTTTTTGTTTTCGTTTTTGTTTTCGTTTTTGTTTTCGTTTTTGTTTTTGTTTTCGTTTTTGTTTTCGTTTTTGTTTTTGTTTTCCTTTTCGTTTTTGTTTTCGTTTTTGTTTTCGTTTTTGTCTTCGTTTTTGTTTTCGTTTTTGTTTTCGTTTTTGTTTTCGTTTTTGTTTTCGTGTTTGTTTTTGTTTTTGTTTTCCTTTTCGTTTTTGTTTGTGTTTTTGTTTTTGTCCTTGTTTCTGTCCTTGTCTTTGTCTTAATTGGTTTTTGTTTGTACGAGACTAAGTCCAGCGGCATAATGCTCTTCGATCCCACACGACCAAGTCCAGCGGCGTGTCGCTCCTAGGGCTGTTGCGAATACTTAAAAGTCCCTACGGTCAAAATCATTGGGTTGCGACTCACCTTTACGAGTTGCTCGCTCGCTGCGCTCGCTCGGAATGTTATAGCCTTACCTAAAACCAATCCACCTTGCGTTCGTTTTTCGAAAAGACCGCGATTTTCCGATAATTTACAGACGCGCGGGATCGGTTTTGAGGTTAGGCTAGTTTTATAAGAGCGAGCGAAGCGAGCGAGAAGCTACATCAATTCCCGCGCTATAGTTATATATCAAATGTTCTTTACTAACAATTCTCACCGATCGAAAGAAAGTTTCTGATTTGATAGAAGAATAACAGATATGTTTCGCTAGGTACGCGATTCGTGCTGATCGATGTATCTCGATGATGTTTTTGTTTTCGTTTTTGTTTTCTTTTTTGTTTTCGTTTTTGTTTTCGTTTTTGTTTTCTTTTTTGTTTTCGTTTTTGTTTTCGTTTTTGTTTTCGTTTTTGTTTTCGTTTTTGTTTTCGTTTTTGTTTTCGTTTTTGTTTTCGTTTTTGTTTTCGTTTTTGTTTTCGTTTTTGTTTTTGTTTTTGTTTTTGTTTTTGTTTTTGTTTTCGTTTTTGTTTTCGTTTTTGTTTTCGTTTTTGTTTTCGTTTTTGTTTTCGTTTTTGTTTTTGTTTTCGTTTTTGTTTTCGTTTTTGTTTTCGTTTTTGTTTTCGTTTTTGTTTTTGTTTTCGTTTTTGTTTTCGTTTTTGTTTTCGTTTTTGTTTTCGTTTTTGTTTTCGTTTTTGTTTTCGTTTTTGTTTTCGTTTTTGTTTTCGTTTTTGTTTTCGTTTTTGTTTTCGTTTTTGTTTTTGTTTTCGTTTTTGTTTTCGTTTTTGTTTTCGTGTTTGTTTTCGTTTTTGTTTTCGTTTTCGTTTTCGTTTTTGTTTTCTTTTTTGTTTTCGTTTTCGTTTTTGTTTTCTTTTTTGTTTTCGTTTTTGTTTTCGTTTTTGTTTTCGTTTTTGTTTTCGTTTTTGTTTTCGTTTTTGTTTTCGTTTTTGTTTTCGTTTTTGTTTTCGTTTTTGTTTTCGTTTTTGTTTTCGTGTTTGTTTTCGTTTTTGTTTTCGTTTTTGTTTTCGTTTTTGTTTTTGTTTTCGTTTTTGTTTTTGTTTTTGTCCTTGTTTCTGTCCTTGTCTTTGTCTTAATTGGTTTTTGTTTGTACGAGACTAAGTCCAGCGGCATAATGCTCTTCGATCGCACACGACCAAGTCCAGCGGCGTGTCGCTCCTAGGGCTGTTGCGAATACTTAAAAGTCCCTACGGTCAAAATCATTGGGTTGCGACTCACCTGTACGAGTTGCTCGCTCGCTGCGCTCGCTCGGAATGTTATAGCCTTACCTAAAACCAATCCACCTTGCGTTCGTTTTTCGAAAAGACCGCGATTTTCCGATAATTTACAGACGCGCGGGATCGGTTTTGAGGTTAGGCTAGTTTTATAAGAGCGAGCGAAGCGAGCGAGAAGCTACATCAATTCCCGCGCTATAGTTATATATCAAATGTTCTTTACTAACAATTCTCACCGATCGAAAGAAAGTTTCTGATTTGATAGAAGAATAACAGATATGTTTCGCTAGGTACGCGATTCGTGCTGATCGATGTATCTCGATGATGTTTTTGTTTTCGTTTTTGTT
Source organism: Bombus pascuorum (assembly GCF_905332965.1). NCBI lineage: Eukaryota > Metazoa > Arthropoda > Insecta > Hymenoptera > Apidae > Bombus > Bombus pascuorum. The sequence continues at coordinate 2,430,278 of NW_026869728.1, forward strand.
TTCGTTTTTGTTTTCGTTTTTGTTTTCGTTTTTCTTTTTGTGTTTGTTTTCGTTTTTGTTTTCTTTTTTGTTTTCGTTTTTGTTTTCGTTTTTGTTTTCTTTTTTGTTTTCGTTTTTGTTTTCGTTTTTGTTTTCGTTTTTGTTTTCGTTTTTGTTTTCGTTTTTGTTTTCGTTTTTGTTTTCGTTTTTGTTTTCGTTTTTGTTTTCGTTTTTGTTTTTGTTTTTGTTTTCGTTTTTGTTTTCGTTTTTGTTTTCGTTTTTGTTTTCGTTTTTGTTTTCGTTTTTGTTTTCGTTTTTGTTTTCGTTTTTGTTTTTGTTTTCGTTTTTGTTTTCGTTTTTGTTTTTGTTTTCCTTTTCGTTTTTGTTTTCGTTTTTGTTTTCGTTTTTGTTTTCGTTTTTGTTTTCGTTTTTGTTTTCGTTTTTGTTTTCGTTTTTGTTTTCGTTTTTGTTTTTGTTTTTGTTTTTGTTTTCGTTTTTGTTTTCGTTTTTGTTTTCGTTTTTGTTTTCGTTTTTGTTTTCGTTTTTGTTTTTGTTTTCGTTTTTGTTTTCGTCTTTGTTTTCGTTTTTGTTTTCCTTTTCGTTTTTGTTTGTGTTTTTGTTTTTGTCCTTGTTTCTGTCCTTGTCTTTGTCTTAATTGGTTTTTGTTTGTACGAGACTAAGTCCAGCGGCATAATGCTCTTCGATCCCACACGACCAAGTCCAGCGGCGTGTCGCTCCTAGGGCTGTTGCGAATACTTAAAAGTCCCTACGGTCAAAATCATTGGGTTGCGACTCACCTTTACGAGTTGCTCGCTCGCTGCGCTCGCTCGGAATGTTATAGCCTTACCTAAAACCAATCCACCTTGCGTTCGTTTTTCGAAAAGACCGCGATTTTCCGATAATTTACAGACGCGCGGGATCGGTTTTGAGGTTAGGCTAGTTTTATAAGAGCGAGCGAAGCGAGCGAGAAGCTACATCAATTCCCGCGCTATAGTTATATATCAAATGTTCTTTACTAACAATTCTCACCGATCGAAAGAAAGTTTCTGATTTGATAGAAGAATAACAGATATGTTTCGCTAGGTACGCGATTCGTGCTGATCGATGTATCTCGATGATGTTTTTGTTTTCGTTTTTGTTTTCTTTTTTGTTTTCGTTTTTGTTTTCGTTTTTGTTTTCTTTTTTGTTTTCGTTTTTGTTTTCGTTTTTGTTTTCGTTTTTGTTTTCGTTTTTGTTTTCGTTTTTGTTTTCGTTTTTGTTTTCGTTTTTGTTTTCGTTTTTGTTTTCGTTTTTGTTTTTGTTTTTGTTTTTGTTTTTGTTTTTGTTTTTGTTTTCGTTTTTGTTTTCGTTTTTGTTTTCGTTTTTGTTTTCGTTTTTGTTTTCGTTTTTGTTTTTGTTTTCGTTTTTGTTTTCGTCTTTGTTTTCGTTTTTGTTTTCGTTTTTGTTTTTGTTTTCGTTTTTGTTTTCGTTTTTGTTTTCGTTTTTGTTTTCGTTTTTGTTTTCGTTTTTGTTTTCGTTTTTGTTTTCGTTTTTGTTTTCGTTTTTGTTTTCGTTTTTGTTTTCGTTTTTGTTTTTGTTTTCGTTTTTGTTTTCGTTTTTGTTTTCGTGTTTGTTTTCGTTTTTGTTTTCGTTTTCGTTTTCGTTTTTGTTTTCTTTTTTGTTTTCGTTTTCGTTTTTGTTTTCTTTTTTGTTTTCGTTTTTGTTTTCGTTTTTGTTTTCGTTTTTGTTTTCGTTTTTGTTTTCGTTTTTGTTTTCGTTTTTGTTTTCGTTTTTGTTTTCGTTTTTGTTTTCGTTTTTGTTTTCGTGTTTGTTTTCGTTTTTGTTTTCGTTTTTGTTTTCGTTTTTGTTTTTGTTTTCGTTTTTGTTTTTGTTTTTGTCCTTGTTTCTGTCCTTGTCTTTGTCTTAATTGGTTTTTGTTTGTACGAGACTAAGTCCAGCGGCATAATGCTCTTCGATCGCACACGACCAAGTCCAGCGGCGTGTCGCTCCTAGGGCTGTTGCGAATACTTAAAAGTCCCTACGGTCAAAATCATTGGGTTGCGACTCACCTGTACGAGTTGCTCGCTCGCTGCGCTCGCTCGGAATGTTATAGCCTTACCTAAAACCAATCCACCTTGCGTTCGTTTTTCGAAAAGACCGCGATTTTCCGATAATTTACAGACGCGCGGGATCGGTTTTGAGGTTAGGCTAGTTTTATAAGAGCGAGCGAAGCGAGCGAGAAGCTACATCAATTCCCGCGCTATAGTTATATATCAAATGTTCTTTACTAACAATTCTCACCGATCGAAAGAAAGTTTCTGATTTGATAGAAGAATAACAGATATGTTTCGCTAGGTACGCGATTCGTGCTGATCGATGTATCTCGATGATGTTTTTGTTTTCGTTTTTGTTTTCGTTTTTGTTTTCGTTTTTGTTTTCGTTTTTCTTTTCGTGTTTGTTTTCGTTTTTGTTTTCTTTTTTGTTTTCGTTTTTGTTTTCGTTTTTGTTTTCTTTTTTGTTTTCGTTTTTGTTTTCGTTTTTGTTTTCGTTTTTGTTTTCGTTTTTGTTTTCGTTTTTGTTTTCGTTTTTGTTTTCGTTTTTGTTTTCGTTTTTGTTTTCGTTTTTGTTTTTGTTTTTGTTTTCGTTTTTGTTTTCGTTTTTGTTTTCGTTTTTGTTTTCGTTTTTGTTTTCGTTTTTGTTTTCGTTTTTGTTTTCGTTTTTGTTTTCGTTTTTGTTTTTGTTTTCGTTTTTGTTTTCGTTTTTGTTTTTGTTTTCCTTTTCGTTTTTGTTTTCGTTTTTGTTTTCGTTTTTGTCTTCGTTTTTGTTTTCGTTTTTGTTTTCGTTTTTGTTTTCGTTTTTGTTTTCGTGTTTGTTTTTGTTTTTGTTTTCCTTTTCGTTTTTGTTTGTGTTTTTGTTTTTGTCCTTGTTTCTGTCCTTGTCTTTGTCTTAATTGGTTTTTGTTTGTACGAGACTAAGTCCAGCGGCATAATGCTCTTCGATCCCACACGACCAAGTCCAGCGGCGTGTCGCTCCTAGGGCTGTTGCGAATACTTAAAAGTCCCTACGGTCAAAATCATTGGGTTGCGACTCACCTTTACGAGTTGCTCGCTCGCTGCGCTCGCTCGGAATGTTATAGCCTTACCTAAAACCAATCCACCTTGCGTTCGTTTTTCGAAAAGACCGCGATTTTCCGATAATTTACAGACGCGCGGGATCGGTTTTGAGGTTAGGCTAGTTTTATAAGAGCGAGCGAAGCGAGCGAGAAGCTACATCAATTCCCGCGCTATAGTTATATATCAAATGTTCTTTACTAACAATTCTCACCGATCGAAAGAAAGTTTCTGATTTGATAGAAGAATAACAGATATGTTTCGCTAGGTACGCGATTCGTGCTGATCGATGTATCTCGATGATGTTTTTGTTTTCGTTTTTGTTTTCGTTTTTGTTTTCGTTTTTGTTTTCGTTTTTCTTTTCGTGTTTGTTTTCGTTTTTGTTTTCTTTTTTGTTTTCGTTTTTGTTTTCGTTTTTGTTTTCGTTTTTTGTTTTCGTTTTTGTTTTCGTTTTTGTTTTCGTTTTTGTTTTCGTTTTTGTTTTTGTTTTCGTTTTTGTTTTCGTTTTTGTTTTTGTTTTCCTTTTCGTTTTTGTTTGTGTTTTTGTTTTCGTTTTTGTTTTCGTTTTTGTTTTCGTTTTTGTTTTCGTTTTTGTTTTCGTTTTTGTTTTCGTTTTTGTTTTCGTGTTTGTTTTCGTTTTTGTTTTCGTTTTTGTTTTCGTTTTTGTTTTTGTTTTCGTTTTTGTTTTCGTTTTTGTTTTTGTTTTCGTTTTTGTTTTCGTTTTTGTTTTTGTTTTTGTTTTTGTTTTTGTTTTTGTTTTCGTTTTTGTTTTCGTTTTTGTTTTCGTTTTCTTTTTTGTTTTCGTTTTTGTTTTCGTTTTTGTTTTCGTTTTTGTTTTCGTTTTTCTTTTCGTGTTTGTTTTCGTTTTTGTTTTCGTTTTTGTTTTCGTTTTTGTTTTCGTTTTTGTTTTCGTTTTTGTTTTCGTTTTCGTTTTTGTTTTCGTTTTTGTTTTCGTTTTTGTTTCCGTTTTTGTTTTCGTTTTCTTTTTTGTTTTCGTTTTTGTTTTCGTTTTTGTTTTCGTTTTTGTTTTCGTTTTTGTTTTCGTTTTTGTTTTCGTTTTTGTTTTCGTTTTTGTTTTCGTTTTTGTTTTCGTTTTTGTTTTTGTTTTCGTTTTTGTTTTCGTTTTTGTTTTTGTTTTCCTTTTCGTTTTTGTTTGTGTTTTTGTTTTCGTTTTTGTTTTCGTTTTTGTTTTCGTTTTTGTTTTCGTTTTTGTTTTCGTTTTTGTTTTCGTTTTTGTTTTCGTTTTTGATTTCGTTTTTGTTTTCGTTTTTGTTTTCGTTTTTGTTTTCGTTTTTGTTTTCGTTTTTGTTTTCGTTTTTGTTTTCGTTTTTGTTTTTGTTTTCGTTTTTGTTTTCGTTTTTGTTTTTGTTTTCCTTTTCGTTTTTGTTTGTGTTTTTGTTTTCGTTTTTGTTTTCGTTTTTGTTTTCGTTTTTGTTTTCGTTTTTGTTTTCGTTTTTGTTTTCGTTTTTGTTTTCGTTTTTGATTTCGTTTTTGTTTTCGTTTTTGTTTTCGTTTTTGTTTTCGTTTTTGTTTTCGTTTTTGTTTTCGTTTTTGTTTTCGTTTTTGTTTTCGTGTTTGTTTTCGTTTTTGTTTTCGTTTTTGTTTTCGTTTTTGTTTTTGTTTTCGTTTTTGTTTTTGTTTTTGTTTTTCTTTTCGTTTTTGTTTGTGTTTTTGTTTTCGTTTTTGTTTTCGTTTTTGTTTTCGTTTTTGTTTTCGTTTTTGTTTTCGTTTTTGTTTTCGTTTTTGTTTTCGTTTTTGTTTTCGTTTTTGTTTTCGTTTTTGTTTTTGTTTTCGTTTTTGTTTTCGTTTTTGTTTTCGTGTTTGTTTTCGTTTTTGTTTTCGTTTTCGTTTTCGTTTTTGTTTTCTTTTTTGTTTTCGTTTTCGTTTTCGTTTTAGTTTTCTTTTTTGTTTTCGTTTTTGTTTTCGTTTTTGTTTTCGTTTTTGTTTTCGTTTTTGTTTTCGTTTTTGTTTTCGTTTTTGTTTTCGTTTTTGTTTTCGTTTTTGTTTTCGTTTTTGTTTTCGTTTTTGTTTTCGTTTTTGATTTCGTTTTTGTTTTCGTTTTTGTTTTTGTTTTCCTTTTCGTTTTTGTTTTCGTTTTTGTTTTCGTTTTTGTTTTCGTTTTTGTTTTCGTGTTTGTTTTCGTTTTTGTTTTCGTTTTTGTTTTCGTTTTTGTTTTCGTTTTTGTTTTTGTTTTTGTTTTTGTTTTTGTTTTTGTCCTTGTTTCTGTCCTTGTCTTTGTCTTAATTGGTTTTTGTTTGTACGAGACTAAGTCCAGCGGCATAATGCTCTTCGATCGCACACGACCTAGTCCAGCGGCGTGTCGCTCCTAGGGCTGTTGCGAATACTTAAAAGTCCCTACGGTCAAAATCATTGGGTTGCGACTCACCTTTACGAGTTGCTCGCTCGCTGCGCTCGCTCGGAATGTTATAGCCTTACCTAAAACCAATCCACCTTGCGTTCGTTTTTCGAAAAGACCGCGATTTTCCGATAATTTACAGACGCGCGGGATCGGTTTTGAGGTTAGGCTAGTTTTATAAGAGCGAGCGAAGCGAGCGAGAAGCTACATCAATTCCCGCGCTATAGTTATATATCAAATGTTCTTTACTAACAATTCTCACCGATCGAAAGAAAGTTTCTGATTTGATAGAAGAATAACAGATATGTTTCGCTAGGTACGCGATTCGTGCTGATCGATGTATCTCGATGATGTTTTTGTTTTCGTTTTTGTTTTCGTTTTTGTTTTCGTTTTTGTTTTCGTTTTTCTTTTCGTGTTTGTTTTCGTTTTTGTTTTCTTTTTTGTTTTCGTTTTTGTTTTCGTTTTTGTTTTCTTTTTTGTTTTCGTTTTTGTTTTCGTTTTTGTTTTCGTTTTTGTTTTCGTTTTTGTTTTCGTTTTTGTTTTCGTTTTTGTTTTCGTTTTTGTTTTCGTTTTTGTTTTCGTTTTTGTTTTTGTTTTTGTTTTCGTTTTTGTTTTCGTTTTTGTTTTCGTTTTTGTTTTCGTTTTTGTTTTCGTTTTTGTTTTCGTTTTTGTTTTCGTTTTTGTTTTTGTTTTCGTTTTTGTTTTCGTTTTTGTTTTCGTTTTTGTTTTCGTTTTTGTTTTCGTTTTTGTTTTTGTTTTCGTTTTTGTTTTCGTTTTTGTTTTCGTTTGTTTTCGTTTTTGTTTTCGTTTTTGTTTTCGTTTTTGTTTTTGTTTTCCTTTTCGTTTTTGTTTGTGTTTTTGTTTTCGTTTTTGTTTTCGTTTTTGTTTTCGTTTTTGTTTTCGTTTTTGTTTTCGTTTTTGTTTTCGTTTTTGTTTTCGTTTTTGTTTTCGTTTTTGTTTTCGTTTTTGTTTTTGTTTTCGTTTTTGTTTTCGTTTTTGTTTTCGTGTTTGTTTTCGTTTTTGTTTTCGTTTTCGTTTTCGTTTTTGTTTTCTTTTTTGTTTTCGTTTTCGTTTTCGTTTTAGTTTTCTTTTTTGTTTTCGTTTTTGTTTTCGTTTTTGTTTTCGTTTTTGTTTTCGTTTTTGTTTTCGTTTTTGTTTTCGTTTTTGTTTTCGTTTTTGTTTTCGTTTTTGTTTTCGTTTTTGATTTCGTTTTTGTTTTCGTTTTTGTTTTTGTTTTCCTTTTCGTTTTTGTTTTCGTTTTTGTTTTCGTTTTTGTTTTCGTTTTTGTTTTCGTGTTTGTTTTCGTTTTTGTTTTCGTTTTTGTTTTCGTTTTTGTTTTCGTTTTTGTTTTTGTTTTCGTTTTTGTTTTTGTTTTTGTCCTTGTTTCTGTCCTTGTCTTTGTCTTAATTGGTTTTTGTTTGTACGAGACTAAGTCCAGCGGCATAATGCTCTTCGATCGCACACGACCAAGTCCAGCGGCGTGTCGCTCCTAGGGCTGTTGCGAATACTTAAAAGTCCCTACGGTCAAAATCATTGGGTTGCGACTCACCTTTACGAGTTGCTCGCTCGCTGCGCTCGCTCGGAATGTTATAGCCTTACCTAAAACCAATCCACCTTGCGTTCGTTTTTCGAAAAGACCGCGATTTTCCGATAATTTACAGACGCGCGGGATCGGTTTTGAGGTTAGGCTAGTTTTATAAGAGCGAGCGAAGCGAGCGAGAAGCTACATCAATTCCCGCGCTATAGTTATATATCAAATGTTCTTTACTAACAATTCTCACCGATCGAAAGAAAGTTTCTGATTTGATAGAAGAATAACAGATATGTTTCGCTAGGTACGCGATTCGTGCTGATCGATGTATCTCGATGATGTTTTTGTTTTCGTTTTTGTTTTCGTTTTTGTTTTCGTTTTTGTTTTCGTTTTTGTTTTCGTGTTTGTTTTCGTTTTTGTTTTCGTTTTTGTTTTCTTTTTTGTTTTCGTTTTTGTTTTCGTTTTTGTTTTCTTTTTTGTTTTCGTTTTTGTTTTCGTTTTTGTTTTCGTTTTTGTTTTCGTTTTTGTTTTCGTTTTTGTTTTCGTTTTTGTTTTCGTTTTTGTTTTCGTTTTTGTTTTCGTTTTTGTTTTTGTTTTCGTTTTTGTTTTCGTTTTTGTTTTCGTTTTTGTTTTCGTTTTTGTTTTCGTTTTTGTTTTTGTTTTCGTTTTTGTTTTCGTTTTTGTTTTTGTTTTCCTTTTCGTTTTTGTTTGTGTTTTTGTTTTCGTTTTTGTTTTCGTTTTTGTTTTCGTTTTTGTTTTCGTTTTTGTTTTCGTTTTTGTTTTCGTTTTTGTTTTCGTGTTTGTTTTCGTTTTTGTTTTCGTTTTTGTTTTCGTTTTTGTTTTTGTTTTCGTTTTTGTTTTCGTTTTTGTTTTTGTTTTCCTTTTCGTTTTTGTTTGTGTGTTTGTTTTTGTCCTTGTTTCTGTCCTTGTCTTTGTCTTAATTGGTTTTTGTTTGTACGAGACTAAGTCCAGCGGCATAATGCTCTTCGATCGCACACGACCTAGTCCAGCGGCGTGTCGCTCCTAGGGCTGTTGCGAATACTTAAAAGTCCCTACGGTCAAAATCATTGGGTTGCGACTCACCTTTACGAGTTGCTCGCTCGCTGCGCTCGCTCGGAATGTTATAGCCTTACCTAAAACCAATCCACCTTGCGTTCGTTTTTCGAAAAGACCGCGATTTTCCGATAATTTACAGACGCGCGGGATCGGTTTTGAGGTTAGGCTAGTTTTATAAGAGCGAGCGAAGCGAGCGAGAAGCTACATCAATTCCCGCGCTATAGTTATATATCAAATGTTCTTTACTAACAATTCTCACCGATCGAAAGAAAGTTTCTGATTTGATAGAAGAATAACAGATATGTTTCGCTAGGTACGCGATTCGTGCTGATCGATGTATCTCGATGATGTTTTTGTTTTCGTTTTTGTTTTCGTTTTTGTTTTCGTTTTTGTTTTCGTTTTTCTTTTCGTGTTTGTTTTCGTTTTTGTTTTCTTTTTTGTTTTCGTTTTTGTTTTCGTTTTTGTTTTCTTTTTTGTTTTCGTTTTTGTTTTCGTTTTTGTTTTCGTTTTTGTTTTCGTTTTTGTTTTCGTTTTTGTTTTCGTTTTTGTTTTCGTTTTTGTTTTCGTTTTTGTTTTTGTTTTTGTTTTCGTTTTTGTTTTCGTTTTTGTTTTCGTTTTTGTTTTCGTTTTTGTTTTCGTTTTTGTTTTCGTTTTTGTTTTCGTTTTTGTTTTTGTTTTCGTTTTTGTTTTCGTTTTTGTTTTTGTTTTCCTTTTCGTTTTTGTTTTCGTTTTTGTTTTCGTTTTTGTTTTCGTTTTTGTTTTCGTTTTTGTTTTCGTTTTTGTTTTCGTTTTTGTTTTCGTTTTTGTTTTCGTTTTTGTTTTCGTTTTTGTTTTCGTGTTTGTTTTTGTTTTTGTTTTCCTTTTCGTTTTTGATTTTGTTTTTGTTTTTGTCCTTGTTTCTGTCCTTGTCTTTGTCTTAATTGGTTTTTGTTTGTACGAGACTAAGTCCAGCGGCATAATGCTCTTCGATCGCACACGACCAAGTCCAGCGGCGTGTCGCTCCTAGGGCTGTTGCGAATACTTAAAAGTCCCTACGGTCAAAATCATTGGGTTGCGACTCACCTTTACGAGTTGCTCGCTCACTGCGCTCGCTCGGAATGTTATAGCCTTACCTAAAACCAATCCACCTTGCGTTCGTTTTTCGAAAAGACCGCGATTTTCCGATAATTTACAGACGCGCGGGATCGTTTTTGAGGTTAGGCTAGTTTTATAAGAGCGAGCGAAGCGAGCGAGAAGCTACATCAATTCCCGCGCTATAGTTATATATCAAATGTTCTTTACTAACAATTCTCACCGATCGAAAGAAAGTTTCTGATTTGATAGAAGAATAACAGATATGTTTCGCTAGGTACGCGATTCGTGCTGATCGATGTATCTCGATGATGTTTTTGTTTTCGTTTTTGTTTTCGTTTTTGTTTTCGTTTTTGTTTTTGTTTTCGTTTTTGTTTTCGTTTTTGTTTTTGTTTTCGTTTTTGTTTTTGTTTTTGTCCTTGTTTCTGTCCTTGTCTTTGTCTTAATTGGTTTTTGTTTGTACGAGACTAAGTCCAGCGGCATAATGCTCTTCGATCGCACACGACCAAGTCCAGCGGCGTGTCGCTCCTAGGGCTGTTGCGAATACTTAAAAGTCCCTACGGTCAAAATCATTGGGTTGCGACTCACCTTTACGAGTTGCTCGCTCGCTGCGCTCGCTCGGAATGTTATAGCCTTACCTAAAACCAATCCACCTTGCGTTCGTTTTTCGAAAAGACCGCGATTTTCCGATAATTTACAGACGCGCGGGATCGGTTTTGAGGTTAGGCTAGTTTTATAAGAGCGAGCGAAGCGAGCGAGAAGCTACATCAATTCCCGCGCTATAGTTATATATCAAATGTTCTTTACTAACAATTCTCACCGATCGAAAGAAAGTTTCTGATTTGATAGAAGAATAACAGATATGTTTCGCTAGGTACGCGATTCGTGCTGATCGATGTATCTCGATGATGTTTTTGTTTTCGTTTTTGTTTTCGTTTTTGTTTTCGTTTTTGTTTTCGTGTTTGTTTTCGTTTTTGTTTTCGTTTTTGTTTTCTTTTTTGTTTTCGTTTTTGTTTTCGTTTTTGTTTTCTTTTTTGTTTTCGTTTTTGTTTTCGTTTTTGTTTTCGTTTTTGTTTTCGTTTTCGTTTTCGTTTTTGTTTTCTTTTTTGTTTTCGTGTTTGTTTTCGTTTTTGTTTTCGTTTTTGTTTTCTTTTTTGTTTTCGTTTTTGTTTTCGTTTTTGTTTTCGTTTTTGTTTTCGTTTTTGTTTTCGTTTTTGTTTTCGTTTTTGTTTTCGTTTTTGTTTTCGTTTTTGTTTTCGTTTTTGTTTTTGTTTTCGTTTTTGTTTTCGTTTTTGTTTTTGTTTTCCTTTTCGTTTTTGTTTGTGTTTTTGTTTTTGTCCTTGTTTCTGTCCTTGTCTTTGTCTTAATTGGTTTTTGTTTGTACGAGACTAAGTCCAGCGGCATAATGCTCTTCGATCGCACACGACCAAGTCCAGCGGCGTGTCGCTCCTAGGGCTGTTGCGAATACTTAAAAGTCCCTACGGTCAAAATCATTGGGTTGCGACTCACCTTTACGAGTTGCTCGCTCGCTGCGCTCGCTCGGAATGTTATAGCCTTACCTAAAACCAATCCACCTTGCGTTCGTTTTTCGAAAAGACCGCGATTTTCCGATAATTTACAGACGCGCGGGATCGGTTTTGAGGTTAGGCTAGTTTTATAAGAGCGAGCGAAGCGAGCGAGAAGCTACATCAATTCCCGCGCTATAGTTATATATCAAATGTTCTTTACTAACAATTCTCACCGATCGAAAGAAAGTTTCTGATTTGATAGAAGAATAACAGATATGTTTCGCTAGGTACGCGATTCGTGCTGATCGATGTATCTCGATGATGTTTTTGTTTTCGTTTTTGTTTTCGTTTTTGTTTTCGTTTTTGTTTTCGTTTTTGTTTTCGTTTTTGTTTTCGTTTTTGTTTTCGTTTTTGTTTTCGTTTTTGTTTTCGTTTTTGTTTTCGTTTTTGTTTTCGTTTTTGTTTTCGTTTTTGTTTTCGTTTTTGTTTTCGTGTTTGTTTTCGTTTTTGTTTTTGTTTTTGTTTTCTTTTTTGTTTTCGTTTTTGTTTTCGTTTTTGTTTTCTCTTTTGTTTTCGTTTTTGTTTTCGTTTTTGTTTTCGTTTTTGTTTTCGTTTTTGTTTTCGTTTTTGTTTTCGTTTTTGTTTTCGTTTTTGTTTTCGTTTTTGTTTTTGTTTTTGTTTTTGTTTTCGTTTTTGTTTTCGTTTTTGTTTTCGTTTTTGTTTTCGTTTTTGTTTTCGTTTTTGTTTTCGTTTTTGTTTTCGTTTTTGTTTTCGTTTTTGTTTTCGTTTTTGTTTTCGTTTTTGTTTTCGTTTTTGTTTTCGTTTTTGTTTTCGTTTTTGTTTTCGTTTTTGTTTTCGTTTTTGTTTTCGTTTTTGTTTTCGTTTTTGTTTTCGTTTTTGTTTTCGTTTTTGTTTTCGTTTTTGTTTTCGTTTTTGTTTTCGTTTTTGTTTTCGTTTTTGTTTTCGTTTTTTGTTTTCGTTTTTGTTTTCGTGTTTGTTTTCGTTTTTGTTTTCGTTTTTGTTTTCTTTTTTGTTTTCGTTTTTGTTTTCGTTTTTGTTTTCGTTTTTGTTTTCGTTTTTGTTTTCGTTTTTGTTTTCGTTTTTGTTTTCGTTTTTGTTTTCGTTTTTGTTTTCGTTTTTGTTTTCGTTTTTGTTTTCGTTTTTGTTTTTGTTTTTGTTTTCGTTTTTGTTTTCGTTTTTGTTTTCGTTTTTTTTTTCGTTTTCTTTTTTGTTTTCGTTTTTGTTTTCGTTTTTGTTTTCGTTTTTGTTTTCGTTTTTGTTTTTGTTTTTGTTTTTGTTTTCCTTTTCGTTTTTGTTTGTGTTTTTGTTTTCGTTTTTGTTTTCGTTTTTGTTTTCGTTTTTGTTTTCGTTTTTGTTTTCGTTTTTGTTTTCGTGTTTGTTTTCGTTTTTGTTTTCGTTTTTGTTTTCGTTTTTGTTTTTGTTTTCGTTTTTGTTTTCGTTTTTGTTTTTGTTTTCCTTTTCGTTTTTGTTTGTGTTTTTGTTTTTGTCCTTGTTTCTGTCCTTGTCTTTGTCTTAATTGGTTTTTGTTTGTACGAGACTAAGTCCAGCGGCATAATGCTCTTCGATCGCACACGACCAAGTCCAGCGGCGTGTCGCTCCTAGGGCTGTTGCGAATACTTAAAAGTCCCTACGGTCAAAATCATTGGGTTGCGACTCACCTTTACGAGTTGCTCGCTCGCTGCGCTCGCTCGGAATGTTATAGCCTTACCTAAAACCAATCCACCTTGCGTTCGTTTTTCGAAAAGACCGCGATTTTCCGATAATTTACAGACGCGCGGGATCGGTTTTGAGGTTAGGCTAGTTTTATAAGAGCGAGCGAAGCGAGCGAGAAGCTACATCAATTCCCGCGCTATAGTTATATATCAAATGTTCTTTACTAACAATTCTCACCGATCGAAAGAAAGTTTCTGATTTGATAGAAGAATAACAGATATGTTTCGCTAGGTACGCGATTCGTGCTGATCGATGTATCTCGATGATGTTTTTGTTTTCGTTTTTGTTTTCGTTTTTGTTTTCGTTTTTGTTTTCGTTTTTGTTTTCGTTTTTGTTTTCGTTTTTGTTTTCGTTTTTGTTTTCGTGTTTGTTTTCGTTTTTGTTTTCGTTTTTGTTTTCTTTTTTGTTTTCGTTTTTGTTTTCGTTTTTGTTTTCTTTTTTGTTTTCGTTTTTGTTTTCGTTTTTGTTTTCGTTTTTGTTTTCGTTTTTGTTTTCGTTTTTGTTTTCGTTTTTGTTTTTGTTTTCGTTTTTGTTTTCGTTTTTGTTTTTGTTTTCCTTTTCGTTTTTGTTTGTGTTTTTGTTTTCGTTTTTGTTTTCGTTTTTGTTTTCGTTTTTGTTTTCGTTTTTGTTTTCGTTTTTGTTTTCGTTTTTGTTTTCGTGTTTGTTTTCGTTTTTGTTTTCGTTTTTGTTTTCGTTTTTGTTTTTGTTTTCGTTTTTGTTTTCGTTTTTGTTTTTGTTTTCCTTTTCGTTTTTGTTTGTGTTTTTGTTTTTGTCCTTGTTTCTGTCCTTGTCTTTGTCTTAATTGGTTTTTGTTTGTACGAGACTAAGTCCAGCGGCATAATGCTCTTCGATCGCACACGACCAAGTCCAGCGGCGTGTCGCTCCTAGGGCTGTTGCGAATACTTAAAAGTCCCTACGGTCAAAATCATTGGGTTGCGACTCACCTTTACGAGTTGCTCGCTCGCTGCGCTCGCTCGGAATGTTATAGCCTTACCTAAAACCAATCCACCTTGCGTTCGTTTTTCGAAAAGACCGCGATTTTCCGATAATTTACAGACGCGCGGGATCGGTTTTGAGGTTAGGCTAGTTTTATAAGAGCGAGCGAAGCGAGCGAGAAGCTACATCAATTCCCGCGCTATAGTTATATATCAAATGTTCTTTACTAACAATTCTCACCGATCGAAAGAAAGTTTCTGATTTGATAGAAGAATAACAGATATGTTTCGCTAGGTACGCGATTCGTGCTGATCGATGTATCTCGATGATGTTTTTGTTTTCGTTTTTGTTTTCGTTTTTGTTTTCGTTTTTGTTTTCGTTTTTGTTTTCGTGTTTGTTTTCGTTTTTGTTTTCGTTTTTGTTTTCTTTTTTGTTTTCGTTTTTGTTTTCGTTTTTGTTTTCTTTTTTGTTTTCGTTTTTGTTTTCGTTTTTGTTTTCGTTTTTGTTTTCGTTTTTGTTTTCGTTTTTGTTTTCGTTTTTGTTTTCGTTTTTGTTTTCGTTTTTGTTTTCGTTTTTGTTTTTGTTTTCGTTTTTGTTTTCGTTTTTGTTTTCGTTTTTGTTTTCGTTTTTGTTTTCGTTTTTGTTTTTGTTTTCGTTTTTGTTTTCGTTTTTGTTTTTGTTTTCCTTTTCGTTTTTGTTTGTGTTTTTGTTTTCGTTTTTGTTTTCGTTTTTGTTTTCGTTTTTGTTTTCGTTTTTGTTTTCGTTTTTGTTTTCGTTTTTGTTTTCGTGTTTGTTTTCGTTTTTGTTTTCGTTTTTGTTTTCGTTTTTGTTTTTGTTTTCGTTTTTGTTTTCGTTTTTGTTTTTGTTTTCCTTTTCGTTTTTGTTTGTGTTTTTGTTTTTGTCCTTGTTTCTGTCCTTGTCTTTGTCTTAATTGGTTTTTGTTTGTACGAGACTAAGTCCAGCGGCATAATGCTCTTCGATCGCACACGACCTAGTCCAGCGGCGTGTCGCTCCTAGGGCTGTTGCGAATACTTAAAAGTCCCTACGGTCAAAATCATTGGGTTGCGACTCACCTTTACGAGTTGCTCGCTCGCTGCGCTCGCTCGGAATGTTATAGCCTTACCTAAAACCAATCCACCTTGCGTTCGTTTTTCGAAAAGACCGCGATTTTCCGATAATTTACAGACGCGCGGGATCGGTTTTGAGGTTAGGCTAGTTTTATAAGAGCGAGCGAAGCGAGCGAGAAGCTACATCAATTCCCGCGCTATAGTTATATATCAAATGTTCTTTACTAACAATTCTCACCGATCGAAAGAAAGTTTCTGATTTGATAGAAGAATAACAGATATGTTTCGCTAGGTACGCGATTCGTGCTGATCGATGTATCTCGATGATGTTTTTGTTTTCGTTTTTGTTTTCGTTTTTGTTTTCGTTTTTGTTTTCGTTTTTGTTTTCGTTTTTGTTTTCGTTTTTGTTTTCGTTTTTGTTTTCGTTTTTGTTTTCGTTTTTGTTTTCGTTTTTGTTTTCGTTTTTGTTTTCGTGTTTGTTTTCGTTTTTGTTTTCGTTTTTGTTTTCGTTTTTGTTTTCGTTTTTGTTTTCGTTTTTGTTTTTGTTTTCGTTTTTGTTTTCGTTTTTGTTTTTGTTTTCCTTTTCGTTTTTGTTTGTGTTTTTGTTTTCGTTTTTGTTTTCGTTTTTGTTTTCGTTTTTGTTTTCGTGTTTGTTTTCGTTTTTGTTTTTGTTTTTGTCCTTGTTTCTGTCCTTGTCTTTGTCTTAATTGGTTTTTGTTTGTACGAGACTAAATGCAGCGGCATAATGCTCTTCGATCGCATACGACCAAGTCCAGCGGCGTGTCGCTCCTAGGGCTGTTGCGAATACTTAAAAGTCCCTACGGTCAAAATCATTGGGTTGCGACTCACCTTTACGAGTTGCTCGCTCGCTGCGCTCGCTCGGAATGTTATAGCCTTACCTAAAACCAATCCACCTTGCGTTCGTTTTTCGAAAAGACCGCGATTTTCCGATAATTTACAGACGCGCGGGATCGGTTTTGATGTTAGGCTAGTTTTATAAGAGCGAGCGAAGCGAGCGAGAAGCTACATCAATTCCCGCCCTATAGTTATATATCAAATGTACTTTACTAACAATTCTCACCGATCGAAAGAAAGTTTCTGATTTGATAGAAGAATAACAGATATGTTTCGCTAGGTACGCGATTCGTGCTGATCGATGTATCTCGATGATGTTTTTGTTTTCGTTTTTGTTTTCGTTTTTGTTTTCGTTTTCGTTTTCGTTTTTGTTTTCTTTTTTGTTTTCGTTTTCGTTTTCGTTTTTGTTTTCTTTTTTGTTTTCGTGTTTGTTTTTGTTTTCGTTTTTGTTTTCGTTTTTGTTTTCGTTTTTGTTTTCGTTTTTGTTTGTGTTTTTGTTTTCGTTTTTGTTTTCGTTTTTGTTTTCGTTTTTGTTTTCGTTTTTGTTTTCGTTTTTGTTTTCGTTTTTGTTTTCGTTTTTGTTTTCGTTTTTGTTTTCGTTTTTGTTTTCGTTTTTGTTTTCGTTTTTGATTTCGTTTTTGTTTTCGTTTTTGTTTTTGTTTTCGTTTTTGTTTTCGTTTTTGTTTTTGTTTTCCTTTTCGTTTTTTTTGTGTTTTTGTTTTCGTTTTTGTTTTCGTTTTTGTTTTCGTTTTTGTTTTCGTTTTTGTTTTCGTTTTTGTTTTCGTTTTTGTTTTCGTGTTTGTTTTCGTTTTTGTTTTCGTTTTTGTTTTCGTTTTTGTTTTTGTTTTTCGTTTTTGTTTTCGTTTTTGTTTTTGTTTTCCTTTTCGTTTTTGTTTGTGTTTTTGTTTTTGTCCTTGTTTCTGTCCTTGTCTTTGTCTTAATTGGTTTTTGTTTGTACGAGACTAAATCCAGCGGCATAATGCTCTTCGATCGCACACGACCTAGTCCAGCGGCGTGTCGCTCCTAGGGCTGTTGCGAATACTTAAAAGTCCCTACGGTCAAAATCATTGGGTTGCGACTCACCTTTACGAGTTGCTCGCTCGCTGCGCTCGCTCGGAATGTTATAGCCTTACCTAAAACCAATCCACCTTGCGTTCGTTTTTCGAAAAGACCGCGATTTTCCGATAATTTACAGACGCGCGGGATCGGTTTTGAGGTTAGGCTAGTTTTATAAGAGCGAGCGAAGCGAGCGAGAAGCTACATCAATTCCCGCGCTATAGTTATATATCAAATGTTCTTTACTAACAATTCTCACCGATCGAAAGAAAGTTTCTGATTTGATAGAAGAATAACAGATATGTTTCGCTAGGTACGCGATTCGTGCTGATCGATGTATCTCGATGATGTTTTTGTTTTCGTTTTTGTTTTCGTTTTTGTTTTCGTTTTTGTTTTCGTTTTTGTTTTCGTTTTTGTTTTCGTTTTTGTTTTCGTTTTTGTTTTCGTTTTTGTTTTCGTTTTTGTTTTCGTTTTTGTTTTCGTTTTTGTTTTTGTTTTCGTTTTTGTTTTCGTTTTTGTTTTCGTTTTTGTTTTCGTTTTTGTTTTCGTTTTTGTTTTCGTTTTTGTTTTCGTTTTTGTTTTCGTTTTTGTTTTCGTTTTTGTTTTCGTTTTTGTTTTCGTTTTTGTTTTCGTTTTTGTTTTCGTTTTTGTTTTCGTTTTTGTTTTCGTTTTTGTTTTCGTTTTTGTTTTCGTTTTTGTTTTCGTTTTTGTTTTCGTTTTTGTTTTCGTTTTTGTTTTCGTTTTTGTTTTCGTTTTTCTTTTCGTGTTTGTTTTCGTTTTTGTTTTCTTTTTTGTTTTCGTTTTTGTTTTCGTTTTTGTTTTCTTTTTTGTTTTCGTTTTTGTTTTCGTTTTTGTTTTCGTTTTTGTTTTCGTTTTTGTTTTCGTTTTTGTTTTCGTTTTTGTTTTCGTTTTTGTTTTCGTTTTTGTTTTCGTTTTTGTTTTCGTTTTTGTTTTCGTTTTTGTTTTCGTTTTTGTTTTCGTGTTTGTTTTCGTTTTTGTTTTCGTTTTTGTTTTCGTTTTTGTTTTTGTTTTCGTTTTTGTTTTCGTTTTTGTTTTTGTTTTCCTTTTCGTTTTTGTTTGTGTTTTTGTTTTTGTCCTTGTTTCTGTCCTTGTCTTTGTCTTAATTGGTTTTTGTTTGTACGAGACTAAGTCCAGCGGCATAATGCTCTTCGATCGCACACGACCTAGTCCAGCGGCGTGTCGCTCCTAGGGCTGTTGCGAATACTTAAAAGTCCCTACGGTCAAAATCATTGGGTTGCGACTCACCTTTACGAGTTGCTCGCTCGCTGCGCTCGCTCGGAATGTTATAGCCTTACCTAAAACCAATCCACCTTGCGTTCGTTTTTCGAAAAGACCGCGATTTTCCGATAATTTACAGACGCGCGGGATCGGTTTTGAGGTTAGGCTAGTTTTATAAGAGCGAGCGAAGCGAGCGAGAAGCTACATCAATTCCCGCGCTATAGTTATATATCAAATGTTCTTTACTAACAATTCTCACCGATCGAAAGAAAGTTTCTGATTTGATAGAAGAATAACAGATATGTTTCGCTAGGTACGCGATTCGTGCTGATCGATGTATCTCGATGATGTTTTTGTTTTCGTTTTTGTTTTCGTTTTTGTTTTCGTTTTTGTTTTCGTTTTTGTTTTCGTTTTTGTTTTCGTTTTTGTTTTCGTTTTTGTTTTCGTTTTTGTTTTCGTTTTTGTTTTCGTTTTTGTTTTCGTTTTTGTTTTCGTGTTTGTTTTCGTTTTTGTTTTCGTTTTTGTTTTCGTTTTTGTTTTCGTTTTTGTTTTCGTTTTTGTTTTTGTTTTCGTTTTTGTTTTCGTTTTTGTTTTTGTTTTCCTTTTCGTTTTTGTTTGTGTTTTTGTTTTCGTTTTTGTTTTCGTTTTTGTTTTCGTTTTTGTTTTCGTGTTTGTTTTCGTTTTTGTTTTTGTTTTTGTCCTTGTTTCTGTCCTTGTCTTTGTCTTAATTGGTTTTTGTTTGTACGAGACTAAATGCAGCGGCATAATGCTCTTCGATCGCATACGACCAAGTCCAGCGGCGTGTCGCTCCTAGGGCTGTTGCGAATACTTAAAAGTCCCTACGGTCAAAATCATTGGGTTGCGACTCACCTTTACGAGTTGCTCGCTCGCTGCGCTCGCTCGGAATGTTATAGCCTTACCTAAAACCAATCCACCTTGCGTTCGTTTTTCGAAAAGACCGCGATTTTCCGATAATTTACAGACGCGCGGGATCGGTTTTGATGTTAGGCTAGTTTTATAAGAGCGAGCGAAGCGAGCGAGAAGCTACATCAATTCCCGCCCTATAGTTATATATCAAATGTACTTTACTAACAATTCTCACCGATCGAAAGAAAGTTTCTGATTTGATAGAAGAATAACAGATATGTTTCGCTAGGTACGCGATTCGTGCTGATCGATGTATCTCGATGATGTTTTTGTTTTCGTTTTTGTTTTCGTTTTTGTTTTCGTTTTCGTTTTCGTTTTTGTTTTCTTTTTTGTTTTCGTTTTCGTTTTCGTTTTTGTTTTCTTTTTTGTTTTCGTGTTTGTTTTTGTTTTCGTTTTTGTTTTCGTTTTTGTTTTCGTTTTTGTTTTCGTTTTTGTTTGTGTTTTTGTTTTCGTTTTTGTTTTCGTTTTTGTTTTCGTTTTTGTTTTCGTTTTTGTTTTCGTTTTTGTTTTTGTTTTTGTTTTCGTTTTTGTTTTCGTTTTTGTTTTCGTTTTTGTTTTCGTTTTTGTTTTCGTTTTTGATTTCGTTTTTGTTTTCGTTTTTGTTTTTGTTTTCGTTTTTGTTTTCGTTTTTGTTTTTGTTTTCCTTTTCGTTTTTGTTTGTGTTTTTGTTTTCGTTTTTGTTTTCGTTTTTGTTTTCGTTTTTGTTTTCGTTTTTGTTTTCGTTTTTGTTTTCGTTTTTGTTTTCGTGTTTGTTTTCGTTTTTGTTTTCGTTTTTGTTTTCGTTTTTGTTTTTGTTTTCGTTTTTGTTTTCGTTTTTGTTTTTGTTTTCCTTTTCGTTTTTGTTTGTGTTTTTGTTTTTGTCCTTGTTTCTGTCCTTGTCTTTGTCTTAATTGGTTTTTGTTTGTACGAGACTAAATCCAGCGGCATAATGCTCTTCGATCGCACACGACCTAGTCCAGCGGCGTGTCGCTCCTAGGGCTGTTGCGAATACTTAAAAGTCCCTACGGTCAAAATCATTGGGTTGCGACTCACCTTTACGAGTTGCTCGCTCGCTGCGCTCGCTCGGAATGTTATAGCCTTACCTAAAACCAATCCACCTTGCGTTCGTTTTTCGAAAAGACCGCGATTTTCCGATAATTTACAGACGCGCGGGATCGGTTTTGAGGTTAGGCTAGTTTTATAAGAGCGAGCGAAGCGAGCGAGAAGCTACATCAATTCCCGCGCTATAGTTATATATCAAATGTTCTTTACTAACAATTCTCACCGATCGAAAGAAAGTTTCTGATTTGATAGAAGAATAACAGATATGTTTCGCTAGGTACGCGATTCGTGCTGATCGATGTATCTCGATGATGTTTTTGTTTTCGTTTTTGTTTTCGTTTTTGTTTTCGTTTTTGTTTTCGTTTTTGTTTTCGTTTTTGTTTTCGTTTTTGTTTTCGTTTTTGTTTTCGTTTTTGTTTTCGTTTTTGTTTTCGTTTTTGTTTTCGTTTTTGTTTTTGTTTTCGTTTTTGTTTTCGTTTTTGTTTTCGTTTTTGTTTTCGTTTTTGTTTTCGTTTTTGTTTTCGTTTTTGTTTTCGTTTTTGTTTTCGTTTTTGTTTTCGTTTTTGTTTTCGTTTTTGTTTTCGTTTTTGTTTTCGTTTTTGTTTTCGTTTTTGTTTTCGTTTTTGTTTTCGTTTTTGTTTTCGTTTTTGTTTTCGTTTTTGTTTTCGTTTTTGTTTTCGTTTTTGTTTTCGTTTTTGTTTTCGTTTTTGTTTTCGTGTTTGTTTTCGTTTTTGTTTTCGTTTTTGTTTTCGTTTTTGTTTTTGTTTTCGTTTTTGTTTTCGTTTTTGTTTTTGTTTTCCTTTTCGTTTTTGTTTGTGTTTTTGTTTTTGTCCTTGTTTCTGTCCTTGTCTTTGTCTTAATTGGTTTTTGTTTGTACGAGACTAAGTCCAGCGGCATAATGCTCTTCGATCCCACACGACCAAGTCCAGCGGCGTGTCGCTCCTAGGGCTGTTGCGAATACTTAAAAGTCCCTACGGTCAAAATCATTGGGTTGCGACTCACCTTTACGAGTTGCTCGTTCGCTGCGCTCGCTCGGAATGTTATAGCCTTACCTAAAACCAATCCACCTTGCGTTCGTTTTTCGAAAAGACCGCGATTTTCCGATAATTTACAGACGCGCGGGATCGGTTTTGAGGTTAGGCTAGTTTTATAAGAGCGAGCGAAGCGAGCGAGAAGCTACATCAATTCCCGCGCTATAGTTATATATCAAATGTTCTTTACTAACAATTCTCACCGATCGAAAGAAAGTTTCTGATTTGATAGAAGAATAACAGATATGTTTCGCTAGGTACGCGATTCGTGCTGATCGATGTATCTCGATGATGTTTTTGTTTTCGTTTTTGTTTTCGTTTTTGTTTTCGTTTTTGTTTTCGTTTTTCTTTTCGTGTTTGTTTTCGTTTTTGTTTTCGTTTTTGTTTTCTTTTTTGTTTTCGTTTTTGTTTTCGTTTTTGTTTTCTTTTTTGTTTTCGTTTTTGTTTTCGTTTTTGTTTTCGTTTTTGTTTTCGTTTTTGTTTTCGTTTTTGTTTTCGTTTTTGTTTTCGTTTTTGTTTTCGTTTTTGTTTTCGTTTTTGTTTTTGTTTTCGTTTTTGTTTTCGTTTTTGTTTTCGTTTTTGTTTTCGTTTTTGTTTTCGTTTTTGTTTTTGTTTTCGTTTTTGTTTTCGTTTTTGTTTTTGTTTTCCTTTTCGTTTTTGTTTGTGTTTTTGTTTTCGTTTTTGTTTTCGTTTTTGTTTTCGTTTTTGTTTTCGTTTTTGTTTTCGTTTTTGTTTTCGTTTTTGTTTTCGTGTTTGTTTTCGTTTTTGTTTTCGTTTTTGTTTTCGTTTTTGTTTTTGTTTTCGTTTTTGTTTTCGTTTTTGTTTTTGTTTTCCTTTTCGTTTTTGTTTGTGTTTTTGTTTTTGTCCTTGTTTCTGTCCTTGTCTTTGTCTTAATTGGTTTTTGTTTGTACGAGACTAAGTCCAGCGGCATAATGCTCTTCGATCGCACACGACCTAGTCCAGCGGCGTGTCGCTCCTAGGGCTGTTGCGAATACTTAAAAGTCCCTACGGTCAAAATCATTGGGTTGCGACTCACCTTTACGAGTTGCTCGCTCGCTGCGCTCGCTCGGAATGTTATAGCCTTACCTAAAACCAATCCACCTTGCGTTCGTTTTTCGAAAAGACCGCGATTTTCCGATAATTTACAGACGCGCGGGATCGGTTTTGAGGTTAGGCTAGTTTTATAAGAGCGAGCGAAGCGAGCGAGAAGCTACATCAATTCCCGCGCTATAGTTATATATCAAATGTTCTTTACTAACAATTCTCACCGATCGAAAGAAAGTTTCTGATTTGATAGAAGAATAACAGATATGTTTCGCTAGGTACGCGATTCGTGCTGATCGATGTATCTCGATGATGTTTTTGTTTTCGTTTTTGTTTTCGTTTTTGTTTTCGTTTTTGTTTTCGTTTTTGTTTTCGTTTTTGTTTTCGTTTTTGTTTTCGTTTTTGTTTTCGTTTTTGTTTTCGTTTTTGTTTTCGTTTTTGTTTTCGTTTTTGTTTTTGTTTTCGTTTTTGTTTTCGTTTTTGTTTTCGTTTTTGTTTTCGTTTTTGTTTTCGTTTTTGTTTTCGTTTTTGTTTTCGTTTTTGTTTTCGTTTTTGTTTTCGTTTTTGTTTTCGTTTTTGTTTTCGTTTTTGTTTTCGTTTTTGTTTTCGTTTTTGTTTTCGTTTTTGTTTTCGTTTTTGTTTTCGTTTTTGTTTTCGTTTTTGTTTTCGTTTTTGTTTTCGTTTTTGTTTTCGTTTTTGTTTTCGTGTTTGTTTTCGTTTTTGTTTTCGTTTTTGTTTTCGTTTTTGTTTTTGTTTTCGTTTTTGTTTTCGTTTTTGTTTTTGTTTTCCTTTTCGTTTTTGTTTGTGTTTTTGTTTTTGTCCTTGTTTCTGTCCTTGTCTTTGTCTTAATTGGTTTTTGTTTGTACGAGACTAAGTCCAGCGGCATAATGCTCTTCGATCCCACACGACCAAGTCCAGCGGCGTGTCGCTCCTAGGGCTGTTGCGAATACTTAAAAGTCCCTACGGTCAAAATCATTGGGTTGCGACTCACCTTTACGAGTTGCTCGCTCGCTGCGCTCGCTCGGAATGTTATAGCCTTACCTAAAACCAATCCACCTTGCGTTCGTTTTTCGAAAAGACCGCGATTTTCCGATAATTTACAGACGCGCGGGATCGGTTTTGAGGTTAGGCTAGTTTTATAAGAGCGAGCGAAGCGAGCGAGAAGCTACATCAATTCCCGCGCTATAGTTATATATCAAATGTTCTTTACTAACAATTCTCACCGATCGAAAGAAAGTTTCTGATTTGATAGAAGAATAACAGATATGTTTCGCTAGGTACGCGATTCGTGCTGATCGATGTATCTCGATGATGTTGTTGTTTTCGTTTTTGTTTTCGTTTTTGTTTTCGTTTTTGTTTTCGTTTTTGTTTTCGTTTTTGTTTTCGTTTTTGTTTTCGTTTTTGTTTTCGTTTTTGTTTTCGTTTTTGTTTTCGTTTTTGTTTTCGTTTTTGTTTTCGTTTTTGTTTTCGTTTTTGTTTTCGTTTTTGTTTTCGTTTTTGTTTTCGTTTTTGTTTTCGTTTTTGTTTTCGTTTTTGTTTTCGTTTTTGTTTTCGTTTTTGTTTTCGTTTTTGTTTTCGTTTTTGTTTTCGTTTTTGTTTTCGTTTTTGTTTTCGTTTTTGTTTTTGTTTTCGTTTTTGTTTTCGTTTTTGTTTTTGTTTTCCTTTTCGTTTTTGTTTGTGTTTTTGTTTTTGTCCTTGTTTCTGTCCTTGTCTTTGTCTTAATTGGTTTTTGTTTGTACGAGACTAAGTCCAGCGGCATAATGCTCTTCGATCCCACACGACCAAGTCCAGCGGCGTGTCGCTCCTAGGGCTGTTGCGAATACTTAAAAGTCCCTACGGTCAAAATCATTGGGTTGCGACTCACCTTTACGAGTTGCTCGCTCGCTGCGCTCGCTCGGAATGTTATAGCCTTACCTAAAACCAATCCACCTTGCGTTCGTTTTTCGAAAAGACCGCGATTTTCCGATAATTTACAGACGCGCGGGATCGGTTTTGAGGTTAGGCTAGTTTTATAAGAGCGAGCGAAGCGAGCGAGAAGCTACATCAATTCCCGCGCTATAGTTATATATCAAATGTTCTTTACTAACAATTCTCACCGATCGAAAGAAAGTTTCTGATTTGATAGAAGAATAACAGATATGTTTCGCTAGGTACGCGATTCGTGCTGATCGATGTATCTCGATGATGTTGTTGTTTTCGTTTTTGTTTTCGTTTTTGTTTTCGTTTTTGTTTTCGTTTTTGTTTTCGTTTTTGTTTTCGTTTTTGTTTTCGTTTTTGTTTTCGTTTTTGTTTTCGTTTTTGTTTTCGTTTTTGTTTTCGTTTTTGTTTTTGTTTTCGTTTTTGTTTTCGTTTTTGTTTTTGTTTTCCTTTTCGTTTTTGTTTGTGTTTTTGTTTTTGTCCTTGTTTCTGTCCTTGTCTTTGTCTTAATTGGTTTTTGTTTGTACGAGACTAAGTCCAGCGGCATAATGCTCTTCGATCCCACACGACCAAGTCCAGCGGCGTGTCGCTCCTAGGGCTGTTGCGAATACTTAAAAGTCCCTACGGTCAAAATCATTGGGTTGCGACTCACCTTTACGAGTTGCTCGCTCGCTGCGCTCGCTCGGAATGTTATAGCCTTACCTAAAACCAATCCACCTTGCGTTCGTTTTTCGAAAAGACCGCGATTTTCCGATAATTTACAGACGCGCGGGATCGGTTTTGAGGTTAGGCTAGTTTTATAAGAGCGAGCGAAGCGAGCGAGAAGCTACATCAATTCCCGCGCTATAGTTATATATCAAATGTTCTTTACTAACAATTCTCACCGATCGAAAAAAGTTTCTGATTTGATAGAAGAATAACAGATATGTTTCGCTAGGTACGCGATTCGTGCTGATCGATGTATCTCGATGATGTTTTTGTTTTCGTTTTTGTTTTCGTTTTTGTTTTCGTTTTTGTTTTCGTTTTTGTTTTCGTTTTTGTTTTCGTTTTTGTTTTCGTTTTTGTTTTCGTTTTTGTTTTCGTTTTTGTTTTCGTTTTTGTTTTCGTTTTTGTTTTCGTTTTTGTTTTCGTTTTTGTTTTCGTTTTTGTTTTCGTTTTTGTTTTCGTTTTTGTTTTCGTTTTTGTTTTCGTTTTTGTTTTCGTGTTTGTTTTCGTTTTTGTTTTCGTTTTTGTTTTCGTTTTTGTTTTTGTTTTCCTTTTCGTTTTTGTTTGTGTTTTTGTTTTTG